>NC_041229.1:2760555-2763048 GCF_002837175.3 Physeter macrocephalus
CCAGTCCGGGAGGATCCCACATGCAGCAGAGAGGCTGGGCCCGTGAGCCATGGCCGCTGGGCCTGCGCGTCCGGAGCCTGTGCTCTGCAACGGGAGAGGCCACGGCGGTGAGAGGCCTGCGTACCACAAAAACAAAAACAATACAAAAACAAAAACAACAAAAAAAGAAGGGGCCCAGCGTAAGACTGTGGCACAGCCAGAAGAGGAAGGCCATCCAGGCTGTCTGCGCAATGGAGCAGCCTCCATTTATCTCCTGCTGTGTCACCTCTGAGCTTCTGGAAAAGCAGCATTTGTTGTACACAGAACAATAAGCAGGATTTACAGACACCACAGGCTCGGGGAGCATGAACGCAGCTCCGCCATGAAGACCATGGCGGGGCATTTCACAGGTGACCATTGTCAGGCCCGGCAGGAGGACAGCAGGAGGCCTGTTATCTGGAGCCACGTTGCTTCAGGACACAACGGTCAGCCTGTCTCATCTCCTGGAAGCCCATGGCCCCCAGAAACACTCTCCTCCTTCTTGAAATGGCCTTTTTCTTTGGAATTCAAGACTCCATGCCTTCTGGAGCCCCCTTGTCCCTTCCCGGGAGTGCAGTGTTACCATCACATGGCAAGTCCCACCCTCTGCTGCTTCTCTGCCGGCGAAGCTCTCACTCCTCAAGATGCACCTCAGATGACCCCTCTTCCAGGCAGTCCCCTCTGGTCACCTCACTGAGAAATGTCTCCCTCCTCTGGATGCCTGTTATATTTTAGATCTTCTCTAGCATGGACAACATATTGCCTTGTGTTCTAAGTGGGTATAAATTTGTGGTATCTTCCCTACAAGAAGAGAAGCCCATTGTTAGGAAGCTCTATGTCTTTTGATTAAACCAATTTACTTTAGAGCTGAAAAGACCCGTACAGGTCATCTAGGTTAATAGTCTCATTTTATAGGTGAGGAAATGGAGGCCTACAGGCCTTACCCAGTTGAGTCGTGTTCATACAATTAGGCCAGATTGGAGTCGGAATTCATCTGCACCATTGGCTCAGTGAAGTGCTTGCCTAGAATGAGGCCAGGAGGAAAGCCTATATGAGTGATTCCCAACATTCCCTGAGACCTGCCATCCCATGGCCAAAAGGGGTCCAGCCAGACACACACACGACTGGTAGGGACCCTCAGTCCACTTCACTTCAGAGAAACTTCATTTCATTCAGCGTGTGTCTGTTCCCATCCAAAGGGGTTTGCACGAGGGATTCAGAGCTTCTGAATAAGCAATTGTGTGGCGATAACTTTTTTACAGTCAGCTGACCAGGGATGAAATTTCTTCAGATTATTATGCTTTAATACATTAAGGAAATGGACAGAAGATCAATCGGGCGCTAATAAAAGATGATTGAAAATGGCTAATAGAAACCGAATAGTGCAACCTTGCTTTACAAAAACTGAGAACGCTTATGGATTTCCTGTATCCTCCACTGTAAACACTGCCCAGGGCTCAGATCCCACGTCTGCCTTACCCGCTGCACGCAGCAGGCTGCTGCCACGCTTATTATAGGCAGGCTGCCTTACGATGAGCACAGCAACGCCAATTAATTGCAGTAATGAGCAGGCTTCACATTTAAGGAAACTCACTGCCTGATCCCTTGAAGCATCTACAGGCTCAAATTGTGTTTAAGAAGCTCTGTTTCCAGGGGGTGTAGTGTGTGTCTCCACAAAGAAGGGACGGCTCCGAGGGTCAGGGGTGGGGTGTGCGTGTGTGTGCGAGTGTGTGTGTGTCCACATGCAGCTGAGGGCACTGTCTCAGAAGGGCCAGGCGCCTTCCTTTAGAGAAGGGAACTGGGTCAGGAAGGGGGTTCCTGGTGGAGGGAGGTGAGCAGTGCTGTAGGAGGGGGGAGCTTTGCACATCTGGGAAGGAGTCTCTGGGAGCAAGAGAAATGAGATGAGGAGTAGCAGCGATCTGGGAAAGAGACTAACTGCATGCTTAAGTAGGATGTTTCCGAAGGTGGAGGGCAGGGACATGCAGCCTTGGTTTTGGAAACAATTCATCACACAAAAGAGGCAAATCACAGTGTGCTTTGACCGCTTGTGTTCCTTTCCATCCTTCCCCGTCTTCTTGGCTGAAGTCTTGTGGATGTGCCCCTCTCTCCCTGCCCCACTCCCTCCTTCTTTTCCTGCCTTTCCACCTCCGTGTAGGCTATGGGCGACATGGGGGGTGGAGCCGGGGGCCGAGAGAAGCATCTGAACCTCGCTGGAGGCACCAGCCCTTGTGTTCTGTTGTTTGGAACCATGTAGAAATCCTGAGCCCATCCCCAAAGGAACAGTGGTTCCCCTCGAAGACGTTCTAATGTATTTATTTTTTCAGTTTTTTGGTCTTTTTATTATTATTATTATATTTTAACATCTTTATTGGAGTATAATTGCTTTACAATGGTGTGTTAGTTTCTGCTTTATAACAAAGTGAGTCAGCTATACATATACATATATCCCCATATCTCCTCCCTCTTTCATCTCCC
>NC_041229.1:2763970-2782628 GCF_002837175.3 Physeter macrocephalus
AAATTAAAGATGATACAAATAGATGGAGAGATATACCATATTCTTGGATTGGAAAAATCAACATTTTGAAAATGACTCTACTTCCCAAAGCAATCTGCAGATTTAATGCAATCCCTATCAAACTACCACTGGCATTTTTCACAGAACCAGAACAAAAAATTTCACAATTTGTATAACTGACAGAGGATTAATCTCCAAAATTTACAAGCAGCTCATGCAGCTCAATATCAAAAAAACAAACAACACAATCCAAAAATGGGCAGAAGATCTAATGTATTTTTTTTAAAAGCCCACACACTGGGCCGTCAAAGTCACATGCAATGTGACAAAGTGGGTAATTATGTCTCACTTAGCGCACATCAAAGAACAAATGGCCAGAGAGCCTGTCCATGTGCAGCGGTGTGTGCGGGAATAAGGCAGTGGTGGAGCCGGCAGGGTGCGGGGTTGGGTGCAGACAGCAGCTCGTGCCCTCTGCTCCCTGCCCTGGAAAGGAATGAGGCCACAGGGTTCATTTAAATGTGGGGATGTCTCTGGCCTTTCTTTCGTCTTCCTTTGTTTGGTTTTCATGGAAACGTGTGTTTATGGGAAACTCCGAGCCTGCTTGCTACAGACAGATGTTTTTGGTCCCTGTCCCTCATCTGGCTAAGGAGATGAACCACCATCTTTTTTCTCTTCAGCCAGTGCAGGAGATGGAAATAAAGCATCAGCGCTTCTAAGATGCAGAGGTTGCTCTGGAAACAGGTGGTTCCAAGCAGCCTTTGGCAGAGACTCACCTCCTGGAGGTGATGCTAGACCTCATTGGAAGGAGAGGCAGAACCCAAGGCACACTTTGCATCCACTGTGTGTCACAGATACAAAGTGGATTCAAGCTGGAGCCTGCATCACGGACACATGGTCCAGGCTCCTCCTTCATCCCTGGACCCATCCCATCGTACCTCCCTCTACTTCTCCCACTGGCTGGAAAACTTTGTCACTTTAACATTTGATTATATAAAACCCTGCTCCCTTTACCCCCTGTGGATGAGCAATTGTTCTGCTATTTCTATAAAACGCCACAGGAAATATGAAAATAGGAGGCAGGATTTGGAGCGAGACTGTTCCTGAATGCCTGTGGTTAGAAGCATCAGAGATGGCTGCACAGATTTTACATCTGTGACAGGGAAGCGGAAGGCAAGGGGGACAGAGAGAGAGAATGAGGGGCAGGAGAGAGAGACTGGGCACCACCGAGGAACCCTGTCAAGATGCTGTAATGTGGCCTTTAGCCTGAAGGGACTGAATCTGGGCCTGAACCGCAGCAGGGCAGCCCCAACCTGTGCCAGGCTCACTGCTTAAGGCAGGAGACCTGAGCCAGCAGATGGGTGAAAAGTGAGTCATAAGCTGGAGGGGATGAACTACACATTTCTTTGCAGTGTGCGATACCCTTTCCAGAACAGGCTGGACAATATCTATGGTCTCATTCATTCTTTCATCAAATATTCTACTGGGAAGCAGTGTTGAGGGATGACTAAAAGTGCAGGCACTGGAGCTCCAATCATGCCTCTTGTGTATAAATGTGGCAAGTTACCCTCTCCTGCCTCAGTTTTCCCATCTGTAAAATGGGGCTGACAATAATAGTACCTCCTTGATACAAAGTGCCTGGAATGGTGCTATTCTAATGACCTAATAAGTAACTACAACATAGCAAATACTACCCTAGATACAAGTGCTACACTGGTGTATAAAAGCTTGTGCCTACATTCCAGCAGCTCATAACTTAGTGGAGGGGACAGGTATGTAAACTAATTACTAACAGTGTGATGGGAGCTAAGGTAGTGATATCCAATGAGTGTGAAATTTTGGACATGAGGATCAAAGGACTTGGAGAACACCTAGCAGAAGAGATGGGTTTTGTAGGGTAGGCAGTAAGTTAACAATTGGAGAAGAGAGATCAATTTATTTCGGGCAAAGATCAGAAAGAACAAAGAAACGGAGATTTTAAAAATCATGGCTTCTTTAAGAAAAAAGTGAGAAATCGTTTGTGCCTAAGGAATGGTGGGAGGGGAAAGCTGAAGGACCCCACGTGGCTTGATAGAGAGTTTCGGTTACATTTTGTTGGAATTGGGGATTCACTGGAGCTTCTAAAACAGGGTAGAGGCATGATCGAGTTTGAACGATTCCACCCACTATTATCATATTTTAGTTGCTCTCCTATCACTACAAATTCTTTATATAATAGACAATATTAATAACTCTTCCCTAGCTGTAAGAACTACAGTAAAACAACACAGAAGCCTTGAGCAGCAGTGAATGAGGGACGGATGGGCTGGCAGACAAGAAGCAGAGGCCCTGGTATCAGACAATGTGAGGGGCCATGGAGACCTCTGTCTTTAAAGGCAGATGGAACTTAAGAGTTTCCTTCCAATGGCCCCTTCCCTACGCTAGAAAAGTCCATATAGAAGGGATCCGACAGTGGCAGCCACAGCAGGTTATCCACCAAGTATGTGTCCTCCCCATCTTCTCCTCTCAACATCTCGAGTTGGTTTAGGGTACCTGTGGGTCTAACTAAAAACTGCCTTTCCCAGTTCCCCTATCATCAGAGGGGCAGCACGTGGTGAGGCCCTGGTCAGTAGTCCAAGAATGGAAACCTCCCAGAGACTTCTAGGACAGTTTTGTTGCCTCCTTCTGGCAATACTTCTTCCTCCTTCTTCCTGCCTAGAAACCAAAGCAAGCGTGAGGTGAAGCCACCATCTTTCAACCACGAGGACAAGAGTCTGACACTAAAGACTGCAGAGAGGAAAGATAAGAGGACCCTGGGATGCTGGTGCCATCAGGCAGCTGGTCCTCACGGAGCCTGCCCGTCTCTGGGCTTCGCCTTCCACAGTGAAGTCCGGGAACTCGGGCTTCTGTTATCCGCAGTGGAATGCAGTCCCTGGCACCAGGAGGCCCGTGTAGATAAATGCCTCATTTAATGTGCACTGCTATGGATGCACAGATGTTGACACATCAGAAGCAACATCAGTTTCTCTTTGGCACTTGGAAAAAAGGGTCCATGTCTCACCGGTATTCCCTGCATGTTAGTAACCTGCAAACTAAATTCTTCTGTGTTGTCAGGTGGTAACCATAGATCTCCTACTAGCCTATGAAGAAAAATTCCCTGGATCCCGCAAGGCTCAGCCACCATGCAGCTCAACCCAGAAGGAAGAGTAGAAGTATCAGTATTAAAGGATAAATGTTGGCTATTAAATGTTTGCAAAATCAGTGAGGGCAGAGGCTGTATCTTTCACCGAAGAAGAAAGCGAGCCCCTACAGAACATCAGTAGCTCGGTTTCCGGCCGGTCAAAGGGGAGGCAGGCCTGGATGGAATGTTGCTGGGGAGATAAAGGTAGGCCTGCAAGGAGATGGTTCTGGTCTCCACCTACAGTCTTGAAGCAGAAGAGAGGAGAAATACAAGGCACAGGGGCTAAACTGGGGTGAGGTAATAATAGGTGGGAAGTTGATATGAGGACCCCAGTGCAAAGTGGTAGAAAAATCAGGGGCTTTAGAGTAATATTGACGTGGATTTGACCAGCTCATTGGCTTTGGGCAAGTGATCTGACCACCTCAGCCTTAGGTTGTCAAGTTGTAAACTGGAAAGAACAGTACCCGGGTACAGGCTTATCAGGAGGACTAAATGGGACACTGGGCACGAAAGAGCCCAGCCCCCGGTAGGCACTTCGCAAACAAGGGCTCTCAGTGTCATCAGGGAGGACAGATGGAGAAAACCACCTCGGGAGTGGTCGCCAGGGACTCCCAGGCCCCAGGGATCCATGAGAGTCCCCTCCTCCTTGCTAGAAAAGTGGAAGGACAGCTGCTAGCCAATATTGGCTCTGCCTTGGTTGTTGTCAAGGCTTGTAGGAAAGATCCCTCACCATCTCTGACCTCCTTTTGCCCCTTTGGGGTTCAGGGATCTCATGTGAACCCCCGTGTAGCCCTGTGCCTGGGAAAGAAGCACAAACAATAGCCCTGCAGAGAAATCCTTCCCCACCAAGTACCAAGAGGGCTGTACCACACACACAGACACACACACACACACACACACACACACACACGTGTGCGCGGTTCATTCTATAAACCCAAGGGGTGTGCCGAGGACCCAGACAGAAGGGACACTTTCAGATGCAGAGGAGAAATACGAGCAAACATAACTCAACCCAGGACCGAAGAGGGGTCTGCTCCACCAGCTAAACCTAGAGCCCGGTTGCCCTAGTACTGCCTGCCCCAGGGCAGAGACTCTCCTGCTGCACCCCTGGGCCACAGGGCTAGTGGAAGAGAATGATGCCTCAGGAATTTGCGATGGCCCAGCAGGTCCAGCCTATAGTGTTTATTCAAGGTTTTAGTGGTAGGGACCATTTACACAAACAGATGGCAGGAGTGGAGGGAAAGGCGGCGGTGAACCAGGGCAGAGTGAACGGAAAAGGCTGTGATCACACAGGTGCCCTGGCTCTGCTGCGCCCCCCGTGTCTGCCCCACTTGCCCCATGCGACAGTCAGGTGCAAAGCACGCTGGCCGGCAGGGCCACACAGCTGAGACGGGCCTCCTGGAAACAGCAGGGCAGATACAGGAAAGGGAGAGGGGCTGTGCCCTGTCTCTCCTTGGAGGGACCCCTCCCTTCCCTCCCCGGCTGGCAAAGAATGAATCCAAGGGTCATCTGGGTGTCCTGCCTTATTTTCCATCAACTCCATCTTTCTGATCTGTGACCTCTGTGTGCAGGCTTTGGAAACAGAAAGTTTGCTCACTCTTGTGCTGGGAATGAGGGGCCCCAGGGAGCACCGCTATCAGCGAACTTCTTGTGGAAAATGTATCTTGTTGTTCCATAATTTACCTGCAGCCTCAGTATATGAAGCCCTCTGGTTGCGGTGGCGCTGATCAGGCAATGAGACACCGTCCCCTCCGTGAGCTAATGATGTTTTCGGGGCAATGACAGGTGGGTAGGAAAATGGGATGGGATGGGTAGGGGCAGCTGTGGCCACACACACATCCCCGCCGCTCCTTGCTCTTGGCCATTTCTTCTGTAGATCTGGAGGAAGAGCGTGGGCTGTTATCTATTAGGCTGTGCATCAGGCATTTCATCTAATTTCATAATGAAGATGTTACTCCATCAGATGCAGACGACGTGTCAGCAGAAATGCAGAAGGCCATTCTTATGGGTCAGCCAGCTCTCTGCGGGGCACCCCCTGCCCGGAAGAGTGGGCAACGTGCAGGTTTGAAGGGGTGGTGCTGCCACACCAGACTGATCCTCATCGAGATGCCAGCTCTCTCCTCTTCCTTGTGAGCGGATCCTGCCAGGCTGTAAGCTTTGTGAGGGCAGGAGTCCTTCACGCTCCCTGTACAACCCAGTGCCCGGAGCTTGGTGAGTGCTCTGTGTGGGCGAATGAATGGATCCCATCTGCCATGTTTCCCAGGCTATGTGTGGTGTCCAGGTTTCTTTTTATAATTGAGGTATAATTGACACAGGGCATTATATTAGTTTCAGGTGTACAACATAATGATTCGATGTTTATATACAATGCAAACCATCCATCGCCTGTATGGTGCCCATTTTTTTTTTAATTGAAGACTAGTTGATTTACAATGTTGTGTTAGTTTCAGGTATACAGCTAAGTAATTCAGTTATACATATATATGTGTATATATATATTTTTTCAGATTCTTTTCCCATATAGGTTATTAGAAAATATTGAGTATAGTTCCCTGTGCTATACAGTAGTTCCTCGCTGGTTGTCTATTTTATACATAGTAGTGTGTTTATGTTAATCCCAAACTCCTACATTATTCCTTTCCCCTTTGGTAACCATAAGTTTGGTTTCTATGTCTGTGAGTCTGTTTTTGTTTTGTAACGTTCATTTGTATCATTTTAGATTCCACATATAAGTGATATCATATGATAATTGTCTTTCTCTGTCTGACTTACTTCACTAAGTATGATCATCTCTAGGTCCAACCATGTGGCTGCAAATTGGTGCCAGGTTGTTGAGACCAACTTACTTCTCAAAACTGAGACCTCCAGCAACCCTGGTCCACTCCTGAGGACTGGTCCTTCAATTCGGATGAGGGATGGAGGAGCTCTGTGACTCTTAGCATAAAGTCATCTCAGCTGTGACCTGGCTTGTAAATCTGGGCTTATATTCTGCAACTTTCTGTGCCCCCTCAGCTTCCTCTTCTGGATAACAGAGACACTGCATTCCCTGCCCCATGCTTTGCTGTGAAGCTCGAATGAGGTGACACATGTAAAAGGGCTGAGAACAGCACCTGGAGCTTGGAAGCACTCGATTATTGTTAGCCATTACAAAGTTCTAAAAAAGGACATTAACATTCTTTCTCTGTATTTGAGTGCTTTGTCCCAGTAACCTACTGGGGATATAGTTCCTCCAGGATTTGGCAATCTGCCTCTTAAGGGCATGATCCTACAGCCAGCCCAAGACAGGATCGCTTACCTTCTTCCTTCTTGCCAAGATTTCCCACACTGTGCTCTCTCCTTGGAGCCCCTCGTATTTATGAGGACCCTCGTGTCTGCCTGTGCTAGACCCAGAGATCTCTTATTTGTGGAGGTCATGTTTTCACAGATAATATTTTCTCTAGCTATCCAAACCTAGAGGGACACCACGGGGTAGGAGTCAAGAGCCCTGCCTCCAAAGCCTCAAATATCAGCTCTGTCACTTTCTAGCTGTGAGACCCTGGGTGTATGAATAACTTCGAACACCTCAGTTTCGTTCTCTGCAAGATAGGGGCACTGAGTATCCAGCTCATAGGATTGTTGTAAAGATTATACAGGTTGATTCCCATGAGGGGCTTAGAATAGCTCCCACCTCATATTAAGTATTCAATAAATTGTAAATACTATTAATTGTAGCTACCATGTAACATGCCCCAAACACACACAAACATGCAGTCATTTAATTAGAGGTAAGACTCCTCCCCATTCTATATCATCTGCCTGTGGATAGCAGGTCATTCCCACGTACAAAGATATGAGGCTGCCCTTTCTCTTCTTTTGCTGTGAAAATGAGTTTTATATTTTTAATGTTATATGACCTTGAGAATCAATCACAGCTCAGCATCTTGGAAGAGAAGGTGGGGAAACGGACCTCCCTTTGGCACTAGTTTGTCATCTTCTCCTACCACCCTTCTGCTTAAGTGTTTCAGACACTGGATTTCTAACATAAGCCAAAGAGAAAGTGTACCTGTCTGGGGTCATAAAACTGAGTTCTAGTTTTAATTCTTTCACAAATTAGTGTGTCACACAGAGAAAATCTCTTCCCTCTAGATTCCGGTTCCTGCATCAGAAAAATGATGGGAACATACTCGGTGCGGCTTTGTTCCTCCTGTGTTCTCAGACTCTGTGAACGTGACCGTAACTCCAGGTTCTCTGAGGATCTGGCCATGGTGGGGCCAAAGCCTTGAGAGGAAATGTGTCGGCCTGTGATCTCTCTTTGGACTTTATGGTGGGAAGGCCCCCGAGCCCTCTATCACCAGCTTTGGAAAGGTGGATGGAGATCTCATGACCTTTGAATACAAGATATTAATGCTTTGACTTTTCCTTTTTAATTGTGTGAGATGCGCTGTAGTTGGCACAAAAAGGTTACGTGCTGATGTGTAGGTCTTGACAAGCAGGAAACACCAAAGAGAAGCCCCTGATTCTCTCCTTTACGAGGGCTGCTTTGGCCGCTTCCTGGGTGTGAGGCTGAGAAGCGGGCAGTGCCACCTTTCCCATCCTCACGAGGGGTGTGTACCAGGACTTGCTATATGTTTTCTGTCCCAGGGAGTATGGCTTTCGCGCCTTTAATAGCGCCTGACCTCGCGACTGTCTTGAACTTTTCTGATCCATTCTCTGTCCTCTTAGGACAAACAAGAAGGAATAAAAACAAGAAGGAATAGAACGAAAGTCGTAACTCTTATCAGTTTCTTATTGCATCAAACTTACACCTTCCAATGTGGCCTTCACGGCTCTCTGTAATTAGGCTCAGAATCACCTGCCTCGGCCTCCATCACAAATTCGCAGAGAATATCTGCTCCTGTTTCTTCTCTGTTCTGCAGACATGCACTCCCTCATCTCAGCTGTGAATTGTCTTTCCCCTCTGTTCTCTCCTCTTATGCCAGCCTCAGTCCAAACCCCACTGTCTGTGAGACGCTCTAGGAGGGAAGGGAGCGTATTAACCGTGTGTGTCATGAAGTGACACACTCCCGGGTGCCAGGATGGTTACTGTTCTGTGTCAATTTGGCTAAGCTACAGCACCCAGACATTTGGGCAAACATTAGGCTAGACGGTTCTGTGGAGGTAGCTTTTAGATGAGATGAAATCAGCAGACGTTGAGTAGGGCAGATTGCCCTCCATAGCATGGGTGGGCCTCATGCAATCAGTTGAAGGCTTTACTAGGGAAAGACTGCATTCCCCTGAGGAGGAGAGGATTCTGCCAGGAGGCAGCCTTCAGACTCAAACAGCAGCATTGACTCTGCCTGGTTTCCTGCCCTGTTTTGAACTTGACTCTACTATCCTGTGAGCCAGTTTTTTGAAATAAACCTCTCTCTCTCTACATACACATCCTAGTGTGTATACACACAAACACACACATCCTGTTAGTTCTGTTTTTCTGGAGAACCCTTATGTGTAGCGTAATGTAATGTTATGCTTCCCCTACAGGCAAGACGTTCTCTCAGGCACTTTGTTGGGATATACCCTTCCTCTGTGAAGCTTTCCTGGATCTCATCCAATTTTCTAAATCCCAACTAATTCATGTTAGGTGAAGGTAAGAAAGCTGTGTGAAATTGTTCTCTGCTACTGGTGGGGATGGGGGTAGCACCCCATTTGGCCACACCCCACAGCTGCCCGCCCTGCACAGTGTAGCGTATGCCCTTTGAATAGCCATTCATCTCACAGACCTGTCTCTCTGAGGGTGTAGGTGGGTCCTACCTTTCACCTGTTGTATCACCCCTTCATCGGCATTGACCAGTACAGAGACCACGTATTCAGTGATTGGTTAAGAAATGAATCGTAGGTTGAAAACAGGACCATCCTAAAGCCTTCTTGGTCCTCCCTAGAAGAAGTTTGGGGCTAAACTTTCTCTCCTCTAAACTTGCTCAGTGCCTTTTTTCAATTTTTCTTTCTTTTTTTTTTCCAATTTTTACTTTTTTTTCTTTTTTCTTTTGTCTAACATCTTTACTGGAGTGTCATTGCTTTACAATGGTGTGTTCGTTTCTGCCGTGTAACCAAGTGAATCGCTACACAGACAATTTTTCTTAGACGGGGGGGCAAATGCTGTCGCGCACTAGCTGTTTGGACACTGCAGCCAACATGCCTTCAACACTGGTGTCTGCTGCTTATTGGCGGCCCTGTGTCAGAGGCTGGGTGCGCGTGTATGTGTGTGTGCGTGTGTGTGCGCACATGTGTAATGAGATCTCACAATTATCCTTTAGGTGGTTTTTCTTTTTTAATCCAAAAACTGAAATTCAGCAGAATCAAGTAAATTTTCCAGGATCATAGAGTTAATAACTGACCGGTCTCTGATCCTGAATCCAAATCCAGGTACTTTCCATGACTGCAGTGCCTCTTGAAACTCTTGAGAGCAAAGGATGGTTAAAAATAAATTACATTTGCCTCTGTTTGGATTGTTTTAACTTGTCATGTGCTCAGTGTGTGTTAATGTGGACAATTGGATGGAAAGCAGATAACCAACAACAGAGACTTAATTCAGTTGAACAGCTGAGTGAGGGCCTTCCTAGGAGATGAGAAAGTAGTGAAATCACTGCTGGTGGGAATGTAAACTGATACAGCCACTATGGAGAACAGTATGGAGGTTCCTTAAAAAACTACAGATAGAACTACCATACGGCCCAGCAATCCCACTACTGGGCGTATACCCTGAGAAAACCAACATTCAAAAAGAGTCATGTACCACAATGTTCATTGCAGCACTATTTACGATAGCCAGGACATGGAAGCAACCTAAGTGTCCAGCAACAGATGTAAAGAAGATGTGGCACATATATACAATGGACTATTACTCAGCCATAAAAAGAAATGAAATTGAGTTATTTGTAGTGAGGTGGATGGACTTAGAGTCTGTCATACAGAGTGAAGTAAGTCAGAAAGAGAAAGACAAATACTGTATGCTAACACATATATATAGAATCTAAGGAAAAAAAAAAGTCATGAAGAACTTAGGTGTATATGTATAACTGATTCACTTTGTTATAAAGCAGAAACTAACACACCACTGTAAAGCAATTATACGCCAATAAAGTTGTTAAAAAAAAAAGAAAGAGAGTAGTGAAATCAGAGTGGAAAAATAGAGGATATCTGCATAGGAAAGCAGATCATGTGGAGATATACTGATTCCTTTCAATAAGGAGATTCCTGACAAGTTCCACGGAGGCTCAGAAAACCCAGTTCATGACTAATGGATGCCTTTTATGGCTGCACACTTCCTAGGGCAGAAAGCAGCATGGGGAAAAGGGCACCATGAATAGATTATGAGTATGGAATCCCACGGGGAAGTGAACTAGTTTGGGCTTCCAGGTGGCTGTAGATGACCAATTTCTACCAGTGATTAAAGTGCCCTTTGGATGCCAGAGAGAAACACCCGGCTGAATCAGGACCAGGGTAAGAGGGTGGAGAGTGGCTTTCAGATGAAAAGGGTTGTAACTAAGAGAGGCATGTGTAGGTTTTATGCCTGTTACGTGGTGTTGGGGTCTAAGCTGAGTCGCTCTGAGTTATGTGTCCATTGTGTGCCCTGATATTCATCACAAGGTAGAGGGCTGGCCCAAAGCGTCTGTGCTAAGTCAGCTCTCAGAGGTGTTGGGATCTGGAGAGCCAACCGACCTAAACCCCTCTGTGCGAGGAGCTTTTCTGCCCATCCCAGCCTAAACTTTCCCTTCCTCAGCTCCAAGCCACTGCTCCTGGTCCAGCACCTGCTGAGCAAATGAACAACCCCCTTCCCTTATTTGCATTGCTACCTTGGAGGTATTTATAGCCTGTGATCATCTGGCCCCTGAGCCCTCTCCCTCCTTAGACTATAATTTAGCAGCAGACCCAGGTCTGCTGACTGTGGAACTGAGCACAGCCGGGGGGTTCTGCTGCCAGAGCTGGTGCCTGGAAGGGCTGAAGCCTGGTTAAGGCTTCAGCAGTGGTTCAGGAAAGGGGGAAACCGTCACTCTCAGAGTTGGTCCTCTTGGTTCTCTTTATTGAGAGTTTTGTGGTTTGTCTGCTGGGTTAGAAGAGATTTAGGGATTTGCCCAGATGTCTGTGTGCATCTATGTGTGTGTATGTGTGTGTGCGTGTGTGTGTGCGTGTATGTGTGTGTGTGTGTGTGTGTGTGTGTGTGTGTGTGTGCGCGCGTGATGGGGGAGGATGGGAAAGCAGAGTAGAAAGAGGGAAATTGGTTTTCCTGTGTCTCCAGTCTCTAGCTCTCTGGTCCTTTTGTTCTTCACCTCGATTGTAATTCTTAAAGGTGGCAAAAGCGAAAAGCAAACAAAAACCAAAAAAATAAACAATCTCGGCCTTCCCTGGTGGCGCAGTGGTTGAGAGTCCACCTGCCGATGCAGGGGACACGGGTTCGTGCCCCGGTCCGGGAAGATCCCACATGCCGCAGAGCGGCTGGGCCCGTGAGCCATGGCCGCTGAGCCTGCGCGTCCGGAGCCTGTGCTCCACAACGGGAGAGGCCACAACAGTGAGAGGCCCGCGTACCGCAAAAAAAAAAAAAAAAATTAAAAATAAATAAATAAACAATCTCAAACACTAGACACAAAAATCCTAAAAGAGCCCTTTGTAACATAGATGATTCTTTCAGCTTTTCAAGATTCTGAGGCCACAGACCATTGAAACATGAAGAAGACTTTATATGGAATCTAAAGGGAAGAAAAGAATTTGGGAGGATTATTTAAAAGAGTGCAAGAGAAGAGCTATGCCTTGAGCCAAGGATTTTGGGGGAAAGTTTAGACTTCAAGTAGCTGGAGTCACCTCTTTCTATGATTCAGAAGATGAAAAAAAAAATTTTCAAATAGATATTTTTGAAAAATAAAATTGAACATATTTTGAGATCAAAGCCTGTCATGTCCTCCTAAGATATCACAAGGATACTAAGCTGACCGGTAAGAATAGTTCCCGTTCCCACCTTGCTGGAACGCTCTATTTTGCAAACATGTAGCTGAATTAACCTCATTGCCCTTCCTTCAGTGTAAGTGCAAGACTGTTGAAGGCTGGGGTGGGGGAGTAGGGTGTGGTGTCAAGATGACTTAAGTGTGGTCTTTCTCGTGTTATTTCCAGGGAAGGTTTTGACACAGTGGAGAACCCTGGAAGGTACCAATTTGACAAGGAATCATGTGTAGCCTCTTCAGGTAGGACATGGTAGACTCATGCTTCCTGACCTGTTGCACTGAGAATGCAACATTGTTTCTGTGACATTCCTCCCAAGAATGTACCACCTGGGACTGGTCAGAAAGAAAGGGGGGACAGAGCCAGTTCAGGGTGCTTCAGAACGCAAGGTCTGGATACACTTGACGTCTGATAAGGCCACGAGAGACAGAAGGACAAGCAACTGCTTCAGACTGAAGGAGGCTGTAAGTGATGGCAACTGAGTTTAATGTGTGCTCCTGGAGGAGATCCTGGGCAGGAAAGGAACAAGAGACACTGTTATGACAATTGGCAACACGTGAAGGAGTTCCCTGGATGGGAAGTTTACGTGGGCATCATACTGATCTCTTGATGGGGAGGGTACATACTGGAAAGGAAGACAGAATTCTTGCTTGGGGGAGGTAAACGCTGGAGTCCTTAGGGGTCATGGGGCCACATTATCAGGCACCTCTTTCCCTCTTTCAGGAGACTCTGGGCCCAGGACCAGAGGAATCGGATAAGTCTATTCCACCAAGCAAAACGGCCCACTATGCCAATCCCACTCTGGTCCTACCTTCTGCTTTTTTCCTCCTGAGATCTTTTCCTCTCCCCATCTCTAGCCACTACCCTGTATCTCCTTCTCACAAGATGCTCCTTTCAGTTTGCCTATTATATAATCCCCAGTCTCCCTGATAACAAGTTTTCTTTCCGAGGATATCAGAATTTGAATAGGGAACCCTTGAACAGGAAATGCCTCCAAGGCCCAAAGGAATCAATCTCTAAACATAGAATTTCCGGCACTGTAAGTGGATGATGAAGCCCTGACTTGTCTCTCACCACAGGTGTCGTGAGAATCTTGCCACCTGAGAAGAGGCTAGCCCTGCCCTGGGAACCTGAGATTCCCCAAACTGCCTGGAAGAGAGCTGGGCGTCCCCCCATCACCTCTGTATCCATTACTCAGAAGGATGGCTCTTCCCTTTTGGTGCAGAAGATAGTTTGATACAGAGGACGGAATCATCCCTTTAAGTAAAATTCCACAATAGAGCATTAGAAAGATGTGATAAAATATGCACGAGTTGTTAAATATTGTCATCAAGATGAGAAATAAATCAGACACATTTTATGGTTTCTGGTTATAAATTCCATTTATTCCTTAAGTGTTTAAAGAAGAAAGTGGAGATGCAAGAGATTTAAGCATGCCTGGCATGGGTGTATTTCATTACTGCTGTGTGGTTGCTGCATCCCCAGGGGAAGGGCCCTCTCAGGGCCAGCAGGTACCAGCTGCCGTCCCTCTGGGACGCTGAGTGCAGGCTTTGGCATCTGAGAACCTTCCTATGAGGTTTTTGCGAGTCAGGAATCCTGGCCAGATTCCTTCTGGAGGTGAGCTTGAAGACAGCCTGCCCCTTCCAAGCCCCAGACCAAGCAAAGAGAAAAGCGAGGTGGCGAGGGTCCGTGTGAGTGCTGGCAGGCAGCGCTGACCGATACAGATCATTAACAGGGGAGGCAGGACATGAACTCTCCGGAAGAGCGGCCACTGAAGACCAGGGAGTGAGGCACAGTCCCAATCTGGCGAGCTGATGTTCAGTCAGCATTGAGCTTTGTGTCCACACAGCACTGTACAGTTTACATGTTGTTTCATTACATCCTAACACGGCCCCTCTGGCATCACCACAGCGGTTTTCATCCTATAGACAGAGCACAGGAGGATGTCTCACTCACACAACCAGGCCTTTCTCAGCTCCTGCTGACGCTGCACTCCTAGTAATATCTCTTTAAAGCGGTTCTCGTTCACGGAGAGAGGATGAAAACAGGCCATGTCCCGACATTCCTCGTGGCAGGATTTGACCTGCTTCTGGCTTTGGAAAGACTCATGTGTTATTCCTCTAGCAGATTTCTCTAATTCTGTTTTGTTTGGGCTCAGATTAAAATTAATTGGTCATTTCGTGATCACAGGGCAAGACACCTGAGGACAAGCCAGAGCGTCAGGATTGGCTGTGGGTCATCCGCAGACCAGGCGGTCTGAACAAGGCGGCAGGTAAGGGGAACATACCTGGGTGGGCCTCTAACCGTGCACCCCCGTGGCTTGTTTAGTGACTGGGATCTTTGTCACAAGCTTTAGGTGACATTACTCAGCCTTATGAGTCCCAGCTGCTGCCTACACACACACACGCACACACACACCTCCCACACAGAGGGGCACCCATGTGCATCTTTCTACAACACTCACACTGTTTGCTAGATGTTGAGGAGTGTTGGCTTTAGGAGAAAGACAAGATAAATCACTTTGGAGAGGGAGAAAAGGAAAAAAGATGATAAAGAAAAAAATCTGCTTTCTTCCCCCTTTAAAATGCCACAAGAAAATGTCAAGGATATCGCTTTACCGGAAATAACAGAGAAGTTCAAAACAAAATTGTCAAGTGTCATCCCTTGGCCTGATTCTCTCTTCACACAGGTCTCCTCTTCTCCTGCCTATTAGCTGCCTTCCTGTCTCTGCCTCCAGACCTCTTAAGAAGTCACTTCTCTGGCCTCCAAAGGAGGATGAACCAAAAAATAGCCCTAGGAAAGCCTTTCACTAAAGGGAATAATAGATAATAAACAAAAGGACAAAGAAGTGGGTAAGAGATCTTTCTCAGACAGCTGGCTATATCCATCTCTGGGACACTGTCCATCGGAGACCATATAGGAGAGGTTTATCATTATTTTCAGTGCCATCATTATCCAAAGACTTTCTTATGTGATTAATTGTGCAAGGTTATGTACAGGCCACTGTAAATAGGAAACTATATAGGGATGCTTCTGCCTTCTTGTAACTTAAAATCCATCACGTGTTTCACAGTCCTACAAAAAGCATCCCTGATTCACTATCCATTCTACTTCTATTATAACAGCAACCACGACAGTGCTTGGCTGAGAGACGCGGGACAGGAGAGTTTTTGTATTATTATAGATTCATTCATTCCAAAATCAATTCAGGGCCTCTGTCTTATATACCAGGTCCTTGGCTTGGTAAGACAGCTAAGGGACAAATCACAGATTCTGCCCTCAAGGACCTAACAGATGCTATAAGCTATTATATTCAATTTTTTTTTTCTTTACATAAAATGTTTCTAGGAAGGTCAACATATGAGACTAAGAAATCAGGGTTTTTCGTTCAGTGGGAGAGTGGATGGTAATGGAAAACTTGTAAAGGAGAAAGTATCAATCCCATTTTATGCATCATGAAAAAACCTCAGGGAGGTTTGGTCATTTTTCTAACCCACTGCTAACCAGTAGAGAACACAGGATGAGGCATGGATTCTGCTGGAGCTCAGTCTTGCTCATACTGTCCTACTGGGTCCTAAAATACAAAGGGACATCAGGAAAGGGGACCCAGCTCTTGCCCCACTGAGTTCATCCTTTGCACAATTAACAGTTGCAAAAGATTTCTTCAGTCACGATTCACAACAAAAGTTTCTCATTTTGCAGCTCTATCCCTCGTAGAGAGAATCCAAAATGGGATTGGGAAGCGATGTCGTGATCCTTTTCCTGGATCAGAAGGAGAATTTTGGAAAGAATTAAGGCCTTGATCAATCATTTGGCGACTTTGATAGGCCAAACCAAAAAGATCCTGAGTATTCCTTATATTTATACAAACTAGTTTAGAGTATTATACTATAACACTAGGCAGTTTTAGAAGGAATGGAGAAAGATTTACCCAACAAACAGAATGCACAAGAAGTAGCAAAGTAGTAACGACAGCTACAACCCTCAAAATCAGGGCCTATAAGATTTGAATGTTATAACTAAGAAACTTGAACAATTAATTATATAGAATTCTAGATTTAATTTTCTTCCTATAATGCTTAGCACTATTTATTTAGTGGAGAATAGCTTACTGTTATTTTACTGCTGATACTGTCGTTTTTGCTTTTAGTAATGGTGATTTGAAAACTAAACGTCATGGTGAAAATGATTTATCTCAAAAGACTCCCTTAAAATCAGGATGAAAAGCACATAGCAGGCCACCTGCCACGGCTTCACAGCTCCCATTCTTTGTCTTGCTGGACAGTCAGTCAAAGCCATTGGCACCATTTGCATATGCAGAAGGAGTGCATGATGGATCACATCTTCCCCAACTTACATAAACTGCGGGAGCCTAGGTAAGACCAAGAAGGCCTTTGTCTCTGAAATCTCTTCACACTGAAGCAACCACCAAGACATCACGCTAAACATTGTTATGGTTTTGAGTGCCACTCCTGGCCGCTTTACATCTGGCCCAATCCCCAAGCATAATTCATTAATAAGATCGTCATGGTCCCAGCTGTCAATAGAGCCACTATCCACTGACGGAAGAATATAAATAGGATATATTCTAAAATACTGCAGTTGTATTCTGTACTCATTATATGCATCACCCCCATCCTTCCAACTACACCTGCACACAGGCCCGTAGGCATAGCAACTTTATTGAGTTCTTTTCAAATTTATCAAAATTTGACAAGGAAAACCAGAAAACAGTACGTAGCCATTAGATAATATGAATAGGAGGGCTGTTGTGAAAAGGAGGACTGATGAGCATAGATCTGGGTGGAACCAGCCAATATGTGAGAAAGTCACTGGCCCTTTCAGGGAATCAAGACAAATGAAACAAGGAAGAAGGACATTGAGAAATTGACAAACCTGGACATTCCTAAGTATGTCACTATCTAGCTCTCCTCGTGCATCATCTTTCTGAACCTTCCCACCCGGAAGCAGATCCTGTGGAGCCCCAGGAAAATTTAAGGGAGGACTGCCTCAGGGCTAATTGAGGGCTGGCCCAAGTGCCTGAGCTTTGCTTTCTCACCTGTTTGTGAATAATTTGCACCAGATCTGCTGAAGCTACTCTATTCTTGATGGAGGGGGTCTGGGATTTGGTGGGAGGGTGCCCAGTGGAGAAGGATTTGGTAATAAGATGTCAGGTGCACTAACACACGATCCGGTGGCACCGAAGAATGAATGAAGCTTGGGAAAGTGCCAAGGGAGTTCTGGAGCTGTACACGGCGTGCCCTCGCGAGGAGCCTTGAAATCCCTTAAAGGCACTGACGGTTTTTCCCAGTTTTAGGATTGAAATTGGCTGAACCTCTTCATTCTTAATTGGGAGAAACTGCCGAAGCTGCAGAGAAACAAGAGGAAGAAGACAGGGTATATGATAAGAAAGGAAGGACCTAGGGGACCAATAGTTGAAAACGCAGAGAGAGAGAGGAGAAAGGCTCCCCCAGCGAATCCAGGGCGGGACACCCCACAGGACTAGCACAGTGTGGGCCAAGATCCAGAGGGGAGGGTGGGGTGAATAGACCAAGGATGCAATATTGTTAGCCCCTTTCTCCTTGGATTAACTGCAAGAAAACAAGCCCATAGATGCAAAGGATTCATTTCGATAAGCTATTTATGTAAGATTATACAAATCAATTATATAAGGCAACAATCAATTATATAAGAGGCAACAATGTGTAAGCCATATTTCATAGCTGATAGCTATAATTTTATCATCAAAGTATAAAAACCCATTATAATGCTATCCAGTCCTTCTGTGTCTGCCTGCCTATGATACCTCCCCATTCTCAGAAGTCACTCATTGCCTCAGTAGCTTTATTTATTTACTCATGATTTATATTCCACCTACTTAGAAAAAGGGTCTGAGACAGCTTGTGATGTTAAAATATATCGAAAGCAGAAAATCTAAAAATGAAAACGGGAACACAAACCAGTTAAAATGAACAAGGGAGGAAACATATCCAGCACCACCTGGATTGGGCAAACGAGAGCAAGTGTGAACTTCAGACGTAGCTCTGGGGCTGCCAAGACGGAGAGGGACACGCATGTTGGTTCGAATGTCCTCAATGATTGAAACATAAGGGAATCAGCTCACATGATCACCTACACTCTTTCTTGGTACCGTTCGTCACGTGCAGTAACAGATAATAAACTGACTCTAGATACAGATTTATAACATATATAACAGTGCCTTCTCAAGGGCTTTCTTATATCTGCTCCCTGTAGATGGCAGCTTGCAGATCCTGCATTTAGGTGGGTCAGGTACTTAAATTGCCTCATCTTAGCACCTTCTACCAGGCCCAGGACAGTGGTTCTGAAACAGGGATATTTTTAAACTATAGAGCTGAGTTTCCATCAAATATTATGACTGAGTAGCATTCAATGGGGTGGGGACTCAAAGGTATCTTTAAAATATATATAGGGCTTCCCTGGTGGTGCAGTGGTTGAGAATCTGCCTGCCAATGCAGGGGACACGGGTTCGAGCCCCGGTCTGGGAAGATCCCACATGCCGCGGAGCAACTA
>NC_041229.1:2782684-2783173 GCF_002837175.3 Physeter macrocephalus
CTCGCCGCAACTAGAGAGAGCCCTCGCACAGAAACGAAGACCCAACACGGCCATAAATAAAATAAATAAAATGTAAAAAAAAAATTAAAAAAATATATATATTAAACTATAGAGCTGAGTTTCCATCAAATATTATGACTGAGTAGCATTCAGTGGGGTGGGGACTCAAAGGTATCTTTAAAATATATATAGGGCTTCCTTGGTGGTGCAGTGGTTGAGCCGCGCACCGCGATGAAGAGTGGCCCCCACTCGCCGCAACTAGAGAGAGCCCTCGCACAGAAACGAAGACCCAACACAGCCATAAATAAAATAAATAAAATGTAAAAAAAAAATTAAAAAAAATATATAAATATTGGGCAGTACACACAGGTCATTTCTTTTTTAAAAAAATTTTATTTATTTATTTATGGCCGTGTTGGGTCTTCGTTTCTGTGCGAGGGCTCTCTCTAGTTGCGGCGAGTGGGGGCCACTCTTCATCGCGGTGCGCGG
>NC_041229.1:2783183-2810491 GCF_002837175.3 Physeter macrocephalus
CAGGCTCCAGACGCGCAGGCTCAGTAGTTGTGGCGCACGGGCTTAGTTGCTCCGCGGCATGTGGGATCTTCCCAGACCAGGGCTCGAACCCGTGTCCCCTGCATTGGCAGGCAGATTCTCAACCACTGCACCACCAAGGAAGCCCCACAGGTCATTTCTGATGTTCATTCCTGATAGAGAAATTCTATTCTCTGGGCTGAAAGGGTTTTATTTCAATCATTTTCTCTCCGAGAATCAGCTTCTAAATTTTGCAAGTTGGTGTCTTTCTAGCAGCACTTTCTCACCTTGAAAGTTCAAGGGAACTAGAAGGGCTTGAACCTTGGAGATGTTAATGTATCTCATACTCCAGTGGGGAGGGGATGGTGAGGTCCTGCTCAAAGCTACAAAGGGGCTTTACTTAAAGAGGAGCCCCCCCCACCCCCCCGCCGGCTCACAGCCTGGTATCAGATCCTGGGCTAAGTTCCAGAGAAACACCAACCAGGACAGGTGCATCCACTAAGCAAAGCAAGGACTTCTGAACTTCCTACTCAAAGGGAAGAAACTGACACTCAGAGAATACCTAGTTTTCACCAGTCACCACTGCCAGACATTCCACACTGAGGACTTTAGTTAATGTGCTATTTTTTGGGAAATAGCATGATTAGCCCATTTTGCTATTAAAAAAAAAAAAAGGCTCAGAAAAGTTAAAATAACCGTCTCAAGATCACACAACCAGTAATCGGTAAAACCAGAATTCAACTCAGCTCAGTCTACACCCAAGGCCCAGGCCCTCCCTTTCTGCTGTGGTTCACCGTGGAAATATTTCCCTCCTCTGGGGTTTTGCTCCACCAGAGTGCAGTAACACGGACTCGTTGAAAGCAAAGGTTCTATAGTCAGAATTCCTAGGCTTATGTCTTAGTCTCATCTCTTGAAGCCTGGGCACATGAGTCAAGTTACTTAAACTTTGCATGTCTCAGTTCTCTCTTCTTGTGAGATTGGTATCTACTTTGCAGAGTTGTGGTGTGGATCAAATGTGACTTCTGCACAGCATATAGTAATCAGCGAATGCCAGCTGATCTAAAGCTGTAGCAATGACAAAGATCCTTCAGGTTTAGGGGAGATCGGTGAGAGCGGACGGCAGTGCTCATATTGTAGTGATGGTTCAGAGCCGGATGGCCAAGGCAAGGCCTTGGAGTTCACCCTCATCCCAACAGGGATTCCAGGAGCTATCTTGGTTGAGAAAGGACACGGACAAGGAAGAAGGGATGTGACAGTGGCAGCTGACTTGAGATCCCCAATTAAGTCTTCTAAATTACCACTGAAGGATCCTTCTGTTTCTAAAAGTCTATAATCTTACTAAGAATAAAATAAATGAGAGCATAAATTTTCAGAAATAGCATTTGGGAGCCTGAAAGCTGGCACCAACTAAGCCATATGAAATCATTTTAAATTTTATTTGGTTCAAAAGATGAGCAAGGAAAGGATAGACCCGTTTCTTGGGGAAGCTCATGAACATTAACAGACGTCAGCTCAGGTCCCGGTTTGCTTCTACACCCATCTGAAGGGGAAGAGAAAAATCGCCAGGCTAGGAAGGGTAGAAAGAGTCATCCTAGAATTACACAATGAGGGATAGACCTGGAAAGGACTTTCTTCCTCCTAAGCAATGGTTTTCCCGTGAGCTGGAGGAGAGGGGAGGTAGTGAGAGCTTGTGCCAGGAGCCGAAGCCCATCTTTCCTCTTTCAGCCCCCGCTGATGAGAGAATGAGGCATCTGAAGGGGAAGAGAAAAATCGCCAGGCTAGGAAGGGTAGAAAGAGTCATCCTAGAATTACACAATGAGGGATAGACCTGGAAAGGACTTTCTTCCTCCTAAGCAATGGTTTTCCCGTGAGCTGGAGGAGAGGGGAGGTAGTGAGAGCTTGTGCCAGGAGCCGAAGCCCATCTTTCCTCTTTCAGCCCCCGCTGATGAGACAGGGAGGGTGAGGAAGGCTTGTCGGCCATGAGGGGACAGGGTGAAGGTTAAAACACAAACGACTGAGCCCCACTAATACCCTTAGTTGGGAGTTGAGGGAACTGAAGGCAGAGGGGAGCTAGTCAGTGGAAAAGACTGGGGTCTCTTGTCTCCTGTTTCCAGGCTGGGGGAAAGACCTCCATCAACCGCCTCAAATCAAAGCTTAGCTAAGGAAAAGCATATCAATAGGGCAAATGTTTGTATTAATCTGTCCATAAGCTCTACTGAGTTCCCATGTAGAACAGCTGTGGGAACAGAAGGTGAGTGCCCTTCACGGCAGGGGTGAGGTTGGCAAGGAACCACACACAATGTGGGAAAAGGGCAAGCTCCAGAAGAGAGGGCCAGAGGGTGGCCTGGGGAGGTCCAAGCCGGGAATGCATGGGGTGCTTCATGGAGCAGGCGGCTCATGAAGGGGAAGATGTGAGAAGACTGGGGCATCTGGAAATGAAATATCAATAAAAGGACAAACTTAAACATACACAGTAAGATGATGGAGAGACCGACAGAGCTCAGGTGAGCGTAGGAATAGGAGGAGGGGCTCAGCCAGGCTCTGCAATGAGCAGGGTGAAGCGGTGGCAGCAGCCGGCTGAGAAGGCATGTGGTTTCCAGGCTGAGGCTGCCTGGCAGTGGAGACGGCTGAGGTGCCGGGGCCACAGACAGAATCAGAGATGCGCTTGGGGAAGATTAGCCTCCTGGCAGCGGGCAAGATGGAAGGGAGTGGGAGAGACTGTGTGCAGAGACCCATTCGGAGAGAATTAGATGAGGTTCCAGGAGGTAATGAAGGACTCTCCCGGGGGGGAGGGAGGAAGAGACGGGAGAGATGCTCTGATGAAACCTGGCTGAGAAAAGCACTAGAGGGGAAGGGTGAGAGAGAGGGAGCCCAGGTAATGCATTCCCATGACCTCATCTGTGAAGCCATGGGCACCCTACACTCCAAGGTGCTCTCAGGCTGTAAGGTTCTCATTCTAGGTGGTTGAGGAGGGCCGGTGAGGTCGGAACAAAAGGAGGCCACTTAGTGCAGGCAATTCAGTCAGCGAGTCAAACCACACGGGCTCCTTAGTGGAGAAACAGCACTGCTAGGTGTGTTCAAGTCTACCTCGTGCTCCATGCTCTCCAGGTGTGATCTTTCCTTAACTCCTGCGTTCGACACCATCATTGCTTCCAGGTCTCCAGCAACCCATGGCCTCGCCTCCTTCAAACTTGTACCTACAGCACCATCTGCTGGTGTGGGATCCTGTGGCCTCTGGTCACGTGTAAAATCTTCATTTTGTGCCCTCAACACTCCCTCACCCGCCACACCTAACCCCTGCCCATCTCACCCCACACCCCGTACACAGAGCCACAGACACACACAGACACAGATGTGCACACAGACACACACAAACATATACACACACACACAGATGCACCTAAAGAGCCACAGACACAGACACACATACAAACAGAGACGCACAGACACACACAGAACAGACACAGATGCACACACAGACACACACATGTAGACACACGCACACACAAGCCCGGCTCTTTCCCTCTTTCGCGCCCTGGCTGCAAATGCACAGATTCCCACTCCAGCCCGCCTGGCCTCCTGCTCTTCCCTCTTCTCTGTGCTCTCCAGCCTCTGAGGTCTGCTCTCGGGCAGGACCTGGAACTGAAGTTGAATTGCACTCTTTCCCCAGCACTACTGCAAAGTGGAAACAGCAGACGGGTAGGACTGCAGGATTTGAGAGGACAAACAGTTGGACATCTGAAAAGTTAATCTGCTGGTTAATTTGCTTGCAGACTGCTAATTGATCCTGCAATTCCCTCCGACCCTCTGCTCCCCAGTCCAAGAGGCCTGGGAGGAGAGGGGATGGTCCTCCTTCCTGCCCATCTGCGTCCTGCGCTCCATCCTGGCAACTGCACACAACATGCCCTGCTCATTCCAGAAGAACCCGGAAGACAACCTGGTTCCTCCACACACATTTCCTATTAACCCCCTTTCCCGAAAGATATCGGTGTGTCTAAAGAATCCCAGGTTCAAATGGATTTTTATTTTTAAACCAGAAAAATGATGACACCTTAATGAAAATAACCACTTTTTTTTTTAACCTTTTAAGAAAAATGCCATTCCCTGCTACAACTCTTAATAGCTGCCTCCTGGCGGTAGCCTAAATGACGAATCCACCAACCTGTTTAAAATGTAAGGGAGGTGATTTCAAAAGTCATCTGCGGGTGTTTCTGACTACAGATGCAAATTCTTTTGTCAGCGGTCTCCGGTGCCATGGAGCGCACAGGTATTTTTAGTCCGCACAGATTTGTGGGGTGGCGCCGGGAGAATATACATACACGCACCAAATTAATGCAAGGGGGGTTCTTAGTTCTGAATATTCATTCCTTTGGGATTTGGAGATCCAAGGAGACTAGGCGGCCTGTGCCTGCAGACGGGTGGGTCCAGGTACCTGGCACCCTGTTCCCTGGGTTAGTGCCAGCCCCCTGGCCCCCAGGGGCTCCCACTGAGAAACAGGCCCTGCCCATCACCACTGACTTGCCTGGCGGTTCCCAAGTACCAGCCAGCAGCCTACTGGTGATACTGAGGGGCCCTGTCCCTCGCCTCCAAAAGGCATTCCTGTTTTTGTTTTGTGTTGTTTTTGCCCAGGTAAATTTGGGACAAGACTGAAAAGAAAAAGAAGGATGAAAAGACAGAAGTGTGTGTGTGTGTGTGTGTGTGTGTGTGTGTGTGTGTGTGTGTGTGCGCGCGCATGTGTGTAGGGACAGGGATCTAGCCCCCCACGCCAGGTCAAGCATATGCGTATGAGAATACTCAGGCTCTGCTAGCGTTATTTTTGCTTGTTTGTTTTAACCAGCTCTCAAGTACAGAGCAGTTAGGCTGGTTAAGCAAAGTATAGGGACCATCTATGGTATAGCTTAGGTGCTAATCGACCATTTAGTCTATATAAACACAACATATTCTGGACTTTTCTGGATACTTTCAACTTTAAGTAGCTATTTGTAGGATACTCAGAGGCACATTCCTCCTTGGTAAACCATGTATTCCAAACTTTTGTTTGGTGTGACGCAGGAAAACTTGCTTTGGAGTCTAGCAGATGCTTGCTTGAACATTGGCTTTTGCCATGTACTAGCTGTGTGACCTTGAGTAACCCTACCTAATCTTTTTCTAAGCCTCAGCATTATTGGAAAATGTAGACATTGATGCCTACCTTCCAGGGAACTTACACATCGTCTCATGGTAGAGTCTGTCACAAAGCACAGTAAGTGAAGTCTGTGACTGTCTGTCTCCCTGGCCCCCTAGCAAATGCTGGATGACAGGAGGAAGAGCCTCAGAACCTCATCCTCAATGCAGACGGGCATTCCAGGTGGCAGATGTCTCCAGGGGAGAGGGCAATGAAATGGACCAGTTTTGCTGCTCTCCAAGTGCAGGTACTGCTGGCATCAGATGACCTTGGGTTGTTGAAACCCAGAAACCTTTAGAACAAGGCAGAACTGAGACTAAAGCATGGAAATTAGCAAGAGGCAGAGGTCAGCTCAACCCTAGGAGAGATGTTCTGACTATGAGAGCTATCCAACAAAGGACCCCGAGGTAACGAGCTCCCTGTCACTGGTTGTGTTCAAAGCCAGGTAATTCCAGTCAGAGATGGCATGGAGGGAGAGCCTTCGATGTAGTAGAAGGTCCAACTCTATCAAAATCAAAATCGAATGTTCTCCCAATGCTAAGTCTTTGTTTCTGTGAAAGAGAAAGAGAGAATTGCTGCTCCTATTTTCCCTTGAAACCCAACACTCTGCAAGTCCCTGGTCCCTGCTGGAGGCAAAGAAATAATAGGAAACCTCCAGAGTTTCAGAGCCTCGCACTGAGACCATTAAGCAATTCGTTCAGAGCAAGAGGGAGAGTGAGTCTGGGAGGAAGGTTTAAAATAATAATTAGCCTCTGTTACAGCCTTAATTGAAACTGGTTAGTCCAAAGAGAGGATCTCTTGGGTCAACCCTGCCCAGCCCGCTCACCAGCAGCGGTGGAAAAATGGCCTCATTCTGGCCCCGAGTGGCCAGAAGCCCTGCATTGGGCAAAGGAGTAATCTGACGCTTTCTCTCCTGACGTGCTCTGTCCTCATTGATGTATTTTGTCTTTCATTGAATTGCTTTTCTCCCTCCTTCCTTTTCTTTCCTAACTGCTTGCACTTCAAGAAGGATGCATAACATTCCAAAGGATATCGTCCTTCCATTTCTTGAATTCCGGGTAATTCTGTGATTGGCTGATCTAACTCTCCAACTGTCCTTTCCCTTCTTTCTTTCCCCTTCCTTTCTTTCCTCTCTGCCCCGTGACGTCCCAGGCTGGGTTCAGCATCACAAATCGAGGCACCCCATTCATTTCCTTCCTGGTTTCACCCACCCCCTTCCTACAGGCGCCCTGAATTCAACAGGTTCACTCTCAGGACCTGCACTGGTGTATCCAAAATTTGGTTGCATTGGGTCACATTGGTATAAATAAATAGCTCTGGTTTTTAGCTAAGAATGCATCAGAATGCTTCCTAAATTTAACCAGTCCCAGGAGTTCGGACCAGCCCTCCAGGCCCTGTGGCAGCCTGGGCTCATGGTCATGGAGAAGAGGAGACCTTGAGGTCATGGGTGCCTTTTTAGGGAAGAGAAGGTGGACAGGAAGAGGGAAGGAGCCTGTTCTCCCAGTGCCCGGCGCCCTGGTTTTTGGTGGAAGTTGGGTGGTAAGGCTTGGTGCCTCCACAGTTACGGTTTGCAGGCTGGGCTTAGACAGAAGGAAAGGGGACTCTCCCCTCATGCCTTCATCAGCCACCAGCCCTGGTTTTCACTTGGGTTCCTGTTTCTGCAGCTCCAAGGTTGGATGGCTGGGAGTCAGGGAAGGAACCCAGTGGCTGGGTGACTTCCATCGCCCCTTCTTGGGGACACTGTGAAGAGGCTCAGGTCACTGTCCCACGGCATCAATAGGCCAATGAGAGCATCGACCAGTGTAGGTTTGAGCTAAAGGACAAGAAGGTCCAGGCACCAGGAGATGAAGGTGGAAACACGGAGAGACGTGAATGAGGTCCTAATGGAGGTGGGTTTGGAGGAGCCCGCGTCAGCAAAGGGACAGCGCCATCTGGGATTCAGAGACGACCCTGCCTGTCCATGCCCTCCTTTCCTCGCTGCCTGACCGGCCACCTCGATACACATCATGGTGGCCTCTGTCTTCCAGAGCACCATTCATGAGAGGTAACACAAGTTTACAAACAGAGGAAGCCAAGATGGGAGAGAAGGGAGAGCACTGGTTCAGAGTCCAGAGACCCTGGGGAAGGAGGCTTGCTCTTATACTACCTACTTGAGCAAAGCCTCCTCCGCTTCCCCATTTCGGAAGGATAACTTCATGTGATGACCTGCGTGTACTTTCCAGCTTTGAAATCCTAAGCTCTTACATGAATGCTTGTGACACCTATAGGATGACCGCTGTAGGTTTCCCTTCTCCTTGAAGGACTTGAGAGACTGTCTCCATATATTTTAGTTAATTCAGCTCGGTTTATACCTAAACCTTAAGGCAGATGTCCAATAGCTCACATTGCTGGATTTGGAGCCATCTTGCCCTGAAATAGAAAACCCGTGTTTTGGCTGTCTGTCCAAAACCCCAACGTGAGCAAAACTTGGATTTCAGGACCTGTTTGGAAACTAGACACTTAGACATGGAAACTTCTTTTAAAAGCAACTTTCCTTGCATAAAGGAAACCTCAATACAAGAAGGAGGCTGTAGAGTTCAGAATGCGGGTTCCTAAGCTTAGTTCTGTCTATGACACATCAATAAATATGCTGAATGAACAAATAAATGAGCCTTCTACCTGAAACAAAAACCTGGGATGGAAGTCTCCCCAGGGTCCCTCTGCTCTACTGAAGACTCCCCTCAGGGACAAGGAAGCACTGTCTTATCTGGTGGCTTATTTTTTAGTGGGGACAAAGGTCAATAAAAAAAATGACCTCCCTAAGTCAGGGGCCGATTTGACTTTGGCCCCCTGTACCGCTGGCCCAGTTAAGCCAGAAGTGCCTGCTCCCCGCTCCACACACTGCTCTCTGCCTGACAGCCACCATGTCCCCACACATTATCGGGTCCCCAGATCAACTGATCACTGGCTTTGCAATGCGTGCCCACACCCCCGGCCAAGTTCCTTACAGATTTACCTTCAGACTCATATTTTATTTAGGCTGGTATTAAACTGAACTTGTAGTCCTTGAACCCACACTGAGAGGAGCCAGGGGGGAGAAAGGGGAGCTAAATGTCTCACCTGGGGTTTAAGAATGGGCTCCAGATGTGCAGAGGGGGGACACAGAAGGGCAGACCATCCCCGGGGCATTCAAGAAGCGTGAGCATCTCTAAAATCGAAGTGGAGACAGCGCTAACCAGTGTACACTTGTTTCAAGCCACTGCCTGTGGCAATGATCTGAGGCTGGCCGGTAACCCTGCAAGCAGCTGGGTGGCCTACAACACCTTTTTTTTTGGCCTTCTAAGACATATTCATTAGTGAAATATCAGAAACCTCAGGGGCAGCACGTGCTTCTAATTCATTTTCCAATTGTATAATGAGCCAGAAGTGAAATTTTTAGGGTGAATTTAATTGACCTTCACAGCAACATCAGGCAGATTGGCTTAAATGCTATTAAAGCAGAATGTAACCCGGTGAGACTTTCTGGAAGGTTATCGGAAAATCTATCAAGTTGTTTTTTCTTAATTTTCATCAAGAAGGGAAAGATAGATAGAGGACATAGAAGGAGGAACAGACAGAAAGGCAGAAGGGGAGAGATTTAAAACCAGGGCAAGATGGGAAGAGAAGAGCGAGAGAAACAGGAGGCTGCGAGAGGGAGGGAAGTAACACACGTCCCTGTTGCTGGGGGTTATGTTTTAATTTACAAAGGCTGTTGAGAATTTGCAGTCAAGCCACAGGTCACATTGGTCTCAGTGTGTTTCCAACACTTGAGCATAGGACAGGGCAGTCCTCCCTTTATTAATATTTGATGTTTAGAATGTCTCGAGTGCTGTCATGGAACGGAAGGGCATCTTCTCTGGCAGCTGACAGGGGGCTTCTTTCAGATGCCATTGCCCCTTTCACCAAAAGACAGGTTCAGTCTCGGTATCAAGGTACCTCTGGGGAAGCCAGGAAGCCAGGTGTGGGACTGAAGGGCTCCTCGGGTACTAAGGTGGCACCCTTGTGGAAAGGCTGGCGGGCAATGGACAGGGTGGCCAAGCCCGTGGCAAGCTGGGCTCAACTCTAGTCATGGTCAAGTCAGAGGGAGGTGGCCAGTGTGTTAGGGGTGGCCCAGCGTGGGGCATCAGGACCAGTCCACATCAGCTTATTTACCACTGGCATTAGCATGGCCTCTGGCACCCAGTACAAAGCCAGGAAGAGCTGGGCAGAGAGATGTGTGTCCATGAAGGGTGTGAAAGTCAGGGAAAGGATGCAGGCCTATCATCGCCTGAGGAAGAGCAGGTAAGGACTCAGGAGGTGGGCGACCTGAGGCAGAGAGCCGAGCCTGATGGAGAACAGGTGTGTGTGGGGAGGGCGCTGAGACTGAGCCAACACGCGGGGAAGGCATAGCCCCCTGGGGCTCCTGCTGGGTCATCAGTAGCAAGAGGCACGGCCTGGACCCCAGGGCTCCCGATTAACTCCCCTCCCCGGGAGGCAGGACTGGTTCAGAGGTCACGCGGGCCAAGCCAGCATGTGGAAACAGTAGTGTTTTCTAGCGAAGGGATGGCCCTCGGCACAGAAAGGAGGGAACACAGCAGGCCCGAGGCCGCCGTCCTTAGAGACGCCTGATGGCACGGCTGGCCCTTGGCTGGTGTCTGGGACCTCGGCTCTCAGGGGGTCCCCGTCACCAGTCAACTGACAAGGCTGGTTTTCTGCCCCTAGACTGTCTGCGCAGACCCTGTGGTTTATGCTGGACGCCGGCTTTCCTTCCGGGAGTCTGGCATGTTGGTGTGTGCCAGGCGGAGGGCGTCCACACGAGCAGCCCCCGGATACAGCCCCGAGCTCTGGGTCTCTCCTGGGCGTCCCTGGGCTGGAACCTCACACGCGTGTTTCTGGGGGAAGAGTGAGCTCCGTGTAACCCCATCAAGGGAGGGAGGGAGCACAGGGAAGCCTCAAGGGGATGCTTCCTGACTTCTGCGTCTTTGTGAGTCCGTACTGTCTCTGTGCTGCAGTGTACTTAGGAGCACGTTGCACGCAAAGCCCCGTGAGTCCTCCTAGGAGGTAGTCTGGGGGACCCTCCACACATCTTCTCCCAGGGAAAACTCTCCAGCTGGTTCTTGTCCTAACCTCAACCTGAATCCCACAGCTGCTTCTGAGATTTATTCTTGATGCTGACGGCGGCTACACATACGTGCTGTGGCCCAATATAGACGCCTCACCCCCAGCGGTGACTAAGCTCTCCCAGCACCCAGAGGACTTGAAAAGATGTTCAGTTACTCATACATAAGAAACACGTGTTTCTGCTTACCCAGGAACCCACGGAGCTGGGGGGGGGGAGGAAGTGAGAAAGGAGGGGAAAATGTCCTTAGTGACAAGAACAGCCTTTAACAGTCTCCGAAAGGGAGAAAGAGGAAGAAAGGGGGGGGACATCTAAAATGGAAACGCACATCGTCTCAGAGTCTTTCTTTACTATCATGATCGGCAACGTCGCCCTCTTCAGTGTTGCTAGTTAAGCACTTACAGTGCACCAGGCATGGGCAAAGCCCTTTCTATACGTGGGTTTCAGCTAAAAATTCCTAATGGGGTGCAGTAGGTAATGGGTGATATTATTATTCCTATTTTTAGATGACGAAAGTAAGGGACAGAGAGTTTAAATGATGTGCCCAAGTCACAAAACTGGTAAGTGATGCAGTCAAGATCCCATCCAGGTGTGTTCTTCAAGAAGACAAGTCTCAGACATAGTGAAGCCCTCTCGCTCGATATTTTTAGACTTGCAAAATACGGTTGAAAAGGGGATGATGAAACAGAGCATGACCCCTAAGGAGACCTTTTGACAGGGACAAGAGGCAGGCTTACCTCTGATTGTCCTTTAACACACCTGAGTTCCTTGCAGTACGTGTGGGGAAAGCCATCCAAGATACCAAGGTTACTGTTTATTAGCTCCAGATTTTCAGTCCTCTGTGTAATTTGAAAGAAATGAGAGCTTTCTCGACACCTTAATTTTCAACTGTTTTATCTTTTCTACTGGTCACGATTCTAGATTTACAGGGCACTTTCAGAGATAACACCGGTGCACCTAACATAGTGCTGCCTCACAAGGGAGTGCAATGGATAGGCTTTGATCGTCTCATCAGCCAAACAGGTCCTTCTTTCATTCACTCAACAAACATTTACTGGACATCCATCATCTGTCAGGCATATGGGGATCTGGCAGTGAACACCACAGACCACTTTATACGTAACCCAATTAAACAATATTTCATGAGCATCTATTATGTGTTAGGCACTAGGCCAGTTTCTAAGGATGCTAGGATAAATAAAGCACAGTCCCCACCTCCAAGAAGGTCAAAATTTATTGAGGAGGTGGCGGTCTCAAATCTGTAGGGAGCACAGAGGTCTCCCAGTGCTGCAAACAGGAAAGAAGGAATCAGAAGAGAGACCCCATTGTATTTGGTCTTAGGGGATATTGACCTAAAAATCCTTTAGACAGATATTTCAATAGGGCTGTTAGGATGAAAAATCAAAGCCATTCATTTAAGCTATAACAGAAAGCAAGAATATGAAGACCAGTCATTGTATCTAACTGTTTAAAGAGGTTTGGCAATAACAGGAAAAAGAAAAAAGGTTTAGTAGTTTGAAGAATGCCAGTGTCAAAAGGAAGGTTTGCTTTTTGTTTCATGTTTGGTTTTGTTTTATTTTGTTTATTTTTTGTTAGGATTAGGAGGATCTGAGTTTGTAAGGAGTGAGTGGGAAATTTGAAATATGAAAACTGCCAACCAGGGTAACAATGGAAGATTTTCAGTCCTCTATTGAAGTTGGTATGGAGAGGCCATCATTACTTTCCTTCCAATTAATATCTCAACATTATGAATGTATCCAAAATAACCTAGTTTCCCTTAGCAACTCATTGCATTCACTTTCTTTTAACCTCTTTCGATTGTCAGCCTGTACCATGTCTTGGAGTAACAAGTTGCATGTACTTACTGCCTGCTGGCTAAAGAAGCACTTCATTTTAATTGCTCTAAATTTACCCTTTCGAAGCTGCATGTGGTGCCTCTTGGTTCGGATGATCTAGAATTGCCATCTTTGTCCCCTGCCCAGCACTGTGACCAGCTGAGCCTCGGTCCCTCTCTGGGCCCTCCTTCCTGGACCATGGGCTTCACATCGGCTCCACTGCTCGCATTTCCCCTCTAGCCACTCTCCTACTATGGAATCTCAACATGGCAGCTGCAACGATCTTTTGCGATCAGAAATCATGTCACCACATTACTCCAGATTAGGGAAAATGTAAGTCCCAATTTACCTGTGACACCCAATGTCCAGGGGTACTTATGAAGAGTGCCCCTTTCACTTTCAAAAGCAACCTTATTTGGACAATATATTAAATGGTCACCCTACTTAAAAACCTCCAGTGTCTTCCCATTGCTATTAAAACAAAACCCCAACTCCAAAGACCCTGGCTGGACCTTCCCTGTCTCTACCTCCCTGAGTTCTCTCCACCCTCCCCATCCCTCACTGGGCTCAGACCCCACTCTGTTTCCCCAACACACTCAGCCCACACTGATATCAATATCTGAGCCCTCGATGTTCCTCTGCCTAGAGTACTGTTCCTTCTGCGTTTTGGGTACCAGCCCTCTCTCTTCTTTCAGATCTCAACCCAAATGCTGCCCGCTCAGAAAGGCCTTCCCTCCCCCAACCATCCACAGGTAGCAATCCCCTCCCCCAGAAATCGTATCCCTAACTTCAATGCCTCTAAGTGCCCATGAGTGACAGACATGCTCTTTTTTTTTTCTAAATCTGTGTTTTATTAGCGTACCTTTTCACTCAATGGTAGTTCCCTGTGGGAAGTGCCTGGTGTGTATTATCTCTGTGTTCTGGGCACCTGTCACATCAGGAACAGAGGTCAGAGGCCCTCTCTGTACCTACGGCTGGGACCCTTCCAGTCTTTATGCTCAGGAGCAACTTTAGAAAACATATATCCTATGCTGAGACTTCAGTGGTGAGATTCGTTTCTTCTTCTTCTTCTTTTTTTTTTTTTTGCGGTACGCGGGCCTCTCACTGCTGTGGCCTCTCCCGTTGCGGAGCACAGGCTCCGGACGCGCAGGCGCAGCGGCCACGGCTCACGGGCCCAGCCGCTCCGCGGCATGTGGGATCCTCCCGGACCGGGGCACGAACCCGCGTCCCCTGCATCGGCAGGCGGACTCTCAACCACTGCGCCACCAGGGAAGCCCCGTTTCTTATTATTAATGCTTTCTTTGTGAGCTGAAGAAATAGCCTTACCACAAAGGGTCACACTGCATCTGGGGTGCTTTCCTAACTTGCTGACATGCCTCTGCCCCAGATCCTTCCATTGTATAATTTCCACTACTGCCATTTCTACGTAATTCCAGAAAAAATAATTTATTCAAGAGGAGAGTGTATAACTCATTCACATACTGTATCATTATATACAACATAGGAATATATAAAACAATCATCACAGAAAAAAATGTTGGCAATGACATAGTTTTCAAAAGAACCCACTTTGTAATATCTTTGAGGAAGGGCAAAGAGTTATTACACCTATTAATGGATGAAAGAAGTCAAGTCAGAATGGCTAAATTGCTTGTGCAAGGTCCCTTAGTGCCCGGGCTGAGATGACAGGCCAGGTTCTCTGACTCCCAGCATGGTTCTTAGAACTGGCTTTATATATAGACAATGTAGACAGTGTTCCAAATACTTTCTCCAAATACAGCCGGGCAAATACTGTAGAGACTTTCTACAAAAGCATTATAGAACTGACTCTGTAAAAATATGACCTAGAAAGGGGGACAATTTTCCAGGCAGCCCCCGCAGGCTTGGCACTACTGTGATCTCTCATCTCTCATGCAAGTTCCCCTTTCAAGGGGAAACTTCCCGTGGTTGCCAGATGTGGCTTCTCAGCTTTCTGCTGCTGCCCAAGTATACTTCAAGCATCCTATCTAATTTACTTAATTGTGTGCTTGCTTACTTCTATATTAATGATTATTAGTTCAGGGAATATACTATCACCATGGCCACCCGGCTATAGTTAGTTTATCAAATCAGCTAGTCACTCCCCTACAGGATTCCGGGAATCTCTTAAGACAGAAAAATACTGGTGGGTCAGAAGTCACAACCAGTTTAGTACCGTTGTTCCTAAACTTTCATGTGACTCAGAATCATCTTGAGAGTCTGTGAAAATACAGATTGTGTATCGTGTACAGGTTGTGACTCCTCCAGTTTCTGATTCAGTGGGTCAGGGGACGAGCCCAAGAATTTGGGGACTTCTGACAAGTCCCCAGGTGATGCCGAGGCTTCCTGGGTGCATGGGGGTGGGGCAGATTGGATGAGAGGGCTGGGTACACTTTGAGAATCACTCGTTGAGAATCTGAGATGGTGGCAGTAAGGTGACCAGCCATCCCAGTTTGCCTGAGACTGAGGAATTTCCTAGGAAATGAGTTTTCCGTGCTAAAACCCAGGAAGTCCTGGGCCGTGCTGGGCACACCTGGATGATAGGTCAACCTAAGTGGCATGAAAACAGGACTCTATGGGGGGGCGGTCCTCAAGGGGAACTTGACAGACAGGTTAACCAGTACATCAAAGGCAAGAGGGTGGTGTAAAGAAACGGTCTGCTTGTGGGTCTTTCCCTGTGTGGATTACACGCTCCATAAGGGCAGGGCCACATATTATTCTCCTCTCACTGCCAGCATCTAGCATAGCTTTGGGTATATAGTAGGTGACCTAAGAATGGACTATCTGCCTGCACGTTCAAGCAAACGGATGGATGTGTGGGTGAGGAGATAGGTGAATTGGTGGGGAGATGAATGGTTGGCTGGCTGGATGAACGGATGGTTGGTTGGATGGTTGGATGGATGGATGGGTGGATGGATGAATGGATGGATGGTTGGATGGATGGATGGATGGATGGATGGATGGATGGTTGGTTGGATGGATGGATGGTTGGTTGGCTGGCTGGCTGGCTGGCTGGATGGCTGGATGGTTGGATGGATGGATGGATGGATGGATGGATGGATGGATGGTTGGATGGATGGATGGATGGTTGGTTGGCTGGGTGGCTGGATGGCTGGATGGCTGGATGGTTGGATGGATGGATGGATGGATGGATGGATGATGGATGGATGGATAGATGGATGGTTGGATGGATGTATGGATGGTTGGTTTGCTGGCCGGCTGGCTGGCTGGCTTGGATGGCTGGATGGTTGGATGGATGGATGGATGGATGGATGGATGGATGGATGGATGGTTGGTTGGCTGGGTGGCTGGATGGCTGGATGGTTGGATGGTTGGATGGATGGATGGATGGATGGATGGATGGATGATGGATGGATGAATGGATGGATGGTTGGATGGATGGATGGATGGATGGATGGATGGATGGATGGATGGTTGGATGGATGTATGGATGGTTGGTTTGCTGGCCGGCTGGCTGGCTGGATGGATGGATGGATAGATGGATGGAGGCAAACCATATCTCTTTCCCAGGATAGTTCAAGGTAAGCTTGTACATTCCAGCAATCAAATCAAGGCAAAGGGTGTGTGGGTTTATGTCCAGTTAGGGAGAGAAGATCTGCTCCTGACCCAGTGATCACTGTCTCTGAATGTGACTCCATGAACATCACAGGCCAGGCCAGGGCAGTGGATTGACTTTGCTAGCCTAGCTCTCCTCAAACCTTGTTTACTCCCTAGGGAACCTTCCAAAACCTAGAGAAAGGAATGATTCAGAGTGAAGCAAACAAAAGAAATAGTCAAAATGGGTGGTATTGAAATGTAAGGTTTTCTGTCTTAGAAAAATTAAGGGTGTGGGAGTCTCTGTTGTATTAAATGCTCAGTATGTTCAGAAAGTAAATACTGTCCCTGAGCAGACAGGAGATTAAGGTGGCAGGAAGAGCAGTTCTGAGCCCCGTTAGATATTAATTTCCCATACATGATCTGTCTGTCTTCTCCTTGTTTGAAGTTCTCAAGGCTGGAGGCTTCAAAGCACACACCGACTGCCATCTGCACAGAGCTCAGGGCTCCATGGGGGGGCCAACCCTGCAGGAGCCGTCGCTACACCCACTCTGTCGGTGTCTGCCTTTCTCTGCATTCCAGAACATCAAGGACAATTCTATCAGCAAGTCCAGCAGCTGGGAATAAAGCCAGCCCATACCCTGTGTGGTGAGTATCCCTAGCCCGGCTCCGACACGGAAACTGATTTAGAAGATGAAATGGAAAGTGACCTAACCCTTCCTTAGAACTCCCACCCAAACGAGGTTGTTTTTTCTCTTTTTGCTTCTCTCTCCTTCTCATTCTCTATCCCTCCTTATTGTTTCCCTTTCATTTTACTAAAGTTTTGAATAATGTACAGGCTATTCTTGCATCTATTATTTTAAATTATTAATCTATGGCTGTTCCATGCTGGGGATGGTTCCTGCCCTCAAGCAGTTCACTGCCTGATAGGACAAGAGGACGATATGTCCTACAAGCTGCTCCTAGAGATGTGTATACTGAAGAGGCACAGAAGGGGGATACCAAGCCGTGTTTCAAAGCGCAAGGGGGAGCTTCACAGAAACAGAAAGGCTTGCCCTGAACTCCCCGCCACCAGACATCGGACACACGGCACACATTCCTCCCAGCCCATGGAGCTTGTACTCCAGCTGTGGTTTGAATGGTTTTTTAACTCAGCACGGGAGTTTGGGGACACAAGCAATTCTAGTGATAATCATAGGAAAACCCAGCCATCGCCCCTGAATTTGGAGAGAAATGTCATTCTTTAAGTTTACTGAAGGATAAAGCCATGTTGAAAGGAAACGTTAGCCAAAAAATACAAATAGTAAAGTATTTTTTCATTAGAAAGAGCACTGACTTGTGAACAGCACATCATGTAATCACTTAGGGTTCCAGTTTTACGTCTGTGAAATGCAGGTTCTGGACTCTGTATCCTCCAAGTCCTTTTGCTGCCCAATATTGGACAGGTCTATGACCCTAAGGCTGCTATGGCTATATGGAACCGAAGACTTTGAACATCGGGGTCTCCACTGTAGTTTTTACTTTCATTTGATTGTTTATTTAGATCTGCTTGACATCACTAATTTCATACAAATGGAAATCGAAATACTCTCCTTTGGACTTGGCAAAGCAGTCTACTGACCAAGTAAAATTTGGTTCCTCTCGGATTAAAGCAATTAACAATCTAGCTTAGATGTGGACACTCAGGAGGGCACATGCTCACCCAGTGACAGTACCAAGACGGCTGTGGTATGGATGGCAGCCTGCAAAGACAGGCAAACAAGCACAAGGGCAGAGAGCACAGCTCTGTGATCACAACTCAGCTCGGTAGGTGTATCGAAAGAAATCTGGGAAATAACCCACTGCCGATTCTTCTAATCAAGAAATCCCATGGGTCAGCACCCTCTCCTCGGCTCCACACCTGAATTAAAGATGGTGCGCTTTGTTTATAGTAATTTCCTGCCAGGTCAGTTATCGACTGAACAATCCCAGCCAAATCCAATGGCACGGCCTGACCTGCTGACCCCCGTTTGAACATTGATTGTTGCTGTTCCCCTCATTAGACCATTCTGAGAATCCGGTGCCTACCCAAAAGAATTTTAGCGAACCCCTCTTTTTGCTTGTTTCTGAGTTTTCTTTAAGCGAATTGAGAGCAATGACCTCCTACTTTGAAGGACAAGCAGAACTTCCCTACCAAGGAAAGGAAACCTAGCCCACTCTCCCTGCTCTGAATCTCCCTAAGAAATGCACGCTCCTCGGGATCAAGAAGGAAAGGTGACTTGCTGGTGTCCAGCAGCCTTGGAAACCTCAGAGCCAAGTGAAGAAGGGAAGGCCAGGAGATAGTGCTAGCTTTATTTTTCTTGTGGCTACAAGGGGCTAATGTCCTTCAACAGCTGCTAGGGTGCAGATTTAATCCAACGAATGGAGAAAATGAATATTCGTTGTCTATTATGAATTGTGCAGAAATCCTTCACCTCAAACAGTTTGACTGCTAACCCAATACCCAAAGCTGCAACTGTGAATGTGAAAGTGCATGTTACCTTTCAAGAGGGTGATTTCCAATCTTTATGTTTTCACTAATATTAGCAAGCCATTAAAACTAACCCCGGGCATCAGCCTACTGTTAATGGACACTGCAACCTACACTTAGCATCCTGAGTGCAGACCACGTGCCTCAAGATCAGAGGTCTTCACTGGCATCCAAAGATGAGCTTTAGCTAATCTATAATTGCCCCTGAAATTTTATGCAATATTTCTTTTGTCCGTGGGAATTTTTCAGGGAAGGGCTATAGTCCTTCAGGGACCCAAACAACTACTTGATCAAAAACATAGTAGGAAAAACTGCTCTAAAATTACAGTCTTTCCCAAGCAGAGGAGCAGGATCTCCATCTCCCTCTAAATTCTTGATTTGTCTAGTACTGGGCTTTGTTTGAAATATGCCATTGGAAGCCAAAATAACTAAGCTTAAAAACCTAACTAGTTTATAAAAAAAAAATAAATAAAATAAAATAAATATTTAAAAAAAAACCTAACTAGCTTAAGTTCATTTAGTCTCATATAATAATAATTATTAGGAGAAATGATTATACAGCTGTTTTATAGACAACAAGTTTTCTAAGCAATGAAACAACTTGTATGAGAAAAGTCAGCTATTTGGCAGGGAATTACTTAAGGCAATCTTTCCAGAAAACATTGAAAAGCAGAGTAAGTTAGTGACTCAAGTAACACACCTTAATTTATGGATAAAAAAACAGTGTTGGTACTTCATAATGAGTTGTGATGTAATTAAAAGAGCAGAGACTCCAGGGAGAAGATCTGGGTCCTAGTTCTGGCTCTGATATTTCTAGAAGTACGACTTGAGGCCAACGTGATACCTTCCAGAGTTAGTATGAGAACAAAGGGCGATGCCAGATACAACAGTTTTTTGTAAAATGTAAAGATGGTCTAAATGTTTGTTATTAATAGTATTTTGAAAGTGAGCACACACATTAATGCTATTATCAAAGGTCAGAGGGAAGCGGGTCTCTTTAAGAAGCATGGAAGGGGAAGCTGATATAAAGCATGAATGTTTCCTAATGTTTTTTTCTTAACTGATATTCTGTCCTAAATTTATGGCAAAGCTTCTATAATACACAAATCTGCCAATGCCTAGTTCCTTGCTCAGAACCCACCCAGAGGCACTCCATCATCCACAGAACAACATCCAAAACCATCACCATTCCGCAAAGCTGGCCATGCCTGTCTCCAACCTTGCTCTCCAGCTCCATCCACAAACAATTGATCCAGCAACATTGACCTGCCTGTGCTCCCATGTACAACAAGACATTTTTTCCAAATCCATGTCCTCTCTCTGAATCTTCTGTCCAGCTGGTTTTTCTTTATCCCTATCCTGATCTTCATCTCTATATAAAGAAAGTTAATGCATCCATTAGGGAGCTTATAGGGCACTAGCTTCTCCAAGATGTCTTCCCTGATCCTCAGGGAAGGTAGGTTAGGTGGCAGTCCTCTGGGTGTCCATACAACCTGGAGCTTATTGGTATCATTTCATGCATTGCATTTATAGAAGCTATATGGCCGTCTGTCTCTGTGCTTCAACTCTTAGCTCCTTGAGAACGCGACTATGTCTCATTCATCCTTTATCCTTAGCATCTATCACGGTGCAGATGTGATAGAACACATCCTGGGTAGATAAATAAAGGGACAGATGGCACCTCCCTAAGAATATTTAGAGTGTATTAAATACAATCCCAAGCAAAGGCACTGAACTAGCACTAAAGTTCACTGTGGGTAATGTTTGGGTTGGGGCTTATGACTACAGTGCAGAGAGAAGAAATTGCAACATGATTTGCAACTAGACAATTTACAGATGAGTTAGTTTGTTGTCCTACCAGAAAAACTGTTTAGACCACAGATTTTCTATTGGGTCCTAGGAGAACTGCTCTGTCAGGAAGCTCTACTCAGGCATTCTTATTCCACTAGTTGGCTAACTCAACTGTGATAGGGAGTCTCAATCATTGTCCTTTGATATGGGAGACTTCTATGACCTGGGATCAACAATGACCATATCTGTTTCCTTATATGGGTAACTGCCTTGTAGATGGTAGGTATGAATTGGACCCTGGCAATATATCCAACATCCTGACCAATAAGACAAGTAAGTGTTATATTTTTAGAGCTAGACGCAACCTGACAAATGAGGTCTAGACTACTCTTCCCAGTTTACAGAAATGACAGTCTAAATACACATGTCCCATGTATATGGCACCCTCCCCCTGGAAACCAACACAGGCAGGACACAGAGCTTACTGCCTTTGGTAGAAAGTTGGAGTAGCACAGGCAACAGCAAAACTCTTACCTATAAAAGATACAAACAATAGTGGTGAGAATAGGAAAATATCTCCTGCCGAGTGAAAAGGCAATGAAAATAGAAAGTATTATTCAAAATAACTTTAAGTCTCATCAACTGGACTGAAATACAGTTACAGCAGAAGCCTGCATATGTTTGCTTTGGGCTTTTGGGGGGTGATCTAGATGTAAAGGGCTGGTACTGAAGCAATGGGACCTTCCCCCATCACAGAACATTAACACCACTCCCCACCCCCAATTTCGGTTTTTGATCTCAAGCATTTTCCTAGTACCAGTCTCCGAGGCACAATGAGAGGATCATTCCTGGGCTAAGAAATGGTTGCTCTAGTCTAGACTGATGTCTGGTCTGAGGTTACTGTCACATCAGGCGGAGAGAAGGGGAGAAAATATTGCTGGATTTCAAGTATTGATATATGGGAAGCAAAGATGATTCCTCCATTCCTGAAGGAACCGCATGATTCCTACACACTGGCTCTGCCCCAAAATGAGGCATACCTTCTTGAATCTTCCTTGCAGGTCTGCCCGCAGCCTAAGTTTTGAGAGCAAGTCATCTTTTTTTCCTTATTATTATTATTAGCAATTGCAGGTATTCATATTATAAAATTATGTAATCAAAATAATTTAATATGTAATAATAGCTAATATTCATTGAGTAGCCACCAGATTTCAGAGACCAAACTAACTACTTTATTATTTAACTTTCACAATAACTCAATATGATAAACATGATTATTATTCCTGTTTTATAAGAAAGAAAGCTCTAACCTTGAGCACTGTAATGCCATACCTATTGCCCATACAACCAAATGACAGACAAAGTTTTGAAGTTAAATCTACGATCGCAGAATCAGAATCCTTAACCATCACTCAAAATCAAGTTCCTGCTCTAATGGGTTTATGACAGACTCTCAGGACTGAGTCCCTAGCCCTTTTCTAAGACATGCTTTGCTTATCTGTCTAGTTCCTGGTTGCTCCAACTCTAATCCATGGCTTGCCCTTTTTTACCCCATTTTCTACCTTCCTTTATTATCTTCCCATCAAAATAACCAGGTTTCGGTTCAGACCTAACCAAATGGCTTGGGCCCTTTCCATAGTGTCTGCCTCCTCAGCCCAGCCTCAGATCCTGACTTGTCCCCAGGCTCTTCAGAGACTCTGCCCGTTGCCTGGCTGGATGCTTAGAGAACCCGGTACCTGACAACTTAGAGAATGATTAGAGAATACACGTTCTTTTCAGGCACACATGGAATATTTAAATAAGTAAATAATATTTATTATTTATACCACAGAGCAAGTCACTACTAATATAAATATATATGTAAATACATATGTATATAAAACTTTTAACTCATGGATCGAATAAGAAATACGAGTAACAATTCAAAAATATTTAGAACTAAATGATAATAAAATATTAAATGAAAAAATGTGTAGGATACAGCTAAAACAGCACAATACTTACAGGATATTTAAAATTTAAAAAACAATAAAAAATAAGCAAGCTAATCATCTAACTAATGTAGTTAGAAAAGAACAGAATAAACCCAACGAATATATAAAATAAAGAACATAATAAAAATAAGTGAAGAAATTATTGAATTTTAAAACAAATGAAAATCCTAGAGGATTGATAAAAGTCAAGAAGTAGTTCTCTAAAAAGACCAACAAAACCCTTAAGCCTCTGTTACTATAGGTTAAGAAACACAAGAAAAAAGGTGCAAATATGCAATACTAGGAATAAAAGTCAGTATATGATAATGAATTCAGAAGAAACTTTTAATTAAAAGGAATAACATTAACTGGTAAATTTGAAAATAAATATAGATAAAGAACTGACTGAAAAATGAAAATCAAATTATACATGTGATATTTAAATCAAAATGTTACCAGAAGTTAAAAAATTTAATAACCACCGCTAAGCACAGAATAATTTACAGATAAGGTCTCACAAAATTACAAGATGTGGATAACCCCAAAATTAAAGTGTTTCAGAGAGAATAAGAGGTGAAACACTCCCCAGACCACTTGATGAGCCAGAATAGTCTTGATACCAAAGCCAGAAAAGGATAACACCAGAAAAGGATAACACCAGAAAAGGATAACACCAGAAAAGGAAAATTGAGGTCATTTTCACCTATAGAGAAACAAAATACAGAGATACCTTTTTTTTTTAATGGCCAAGTGGTTTTATCTTAGGAAAGCACATATGGTGTAATTTTAGAAAACATATTAATATACCAGTTTACCTGAATGGATGTGCCTCTGGTGCTGAAGTGTGCTAACAAGGCTTGTCAAGCTATAATGGGCATACAGTGTATCTGGAATCTCAGTGAATTCAGATTCTAATTTAGTAGGGCTGGGCTGGGCCTGACACTCTTTCTAACAAGCTCCCTGGTGATGCTGATGCCTCCGGTCTGTCGACTACACTTGGAGAAGCCATGATGTAGACGACCAACTTGGGAGGAGTAGATTTCCATTTTCGTCAGAAACCTCTCCCCGCCCACATTCTAGAATATGAACACCAGCCCATCCAATCCCTATTTATTTTTATCTCATGTATTTTCCTTGAGCTAGGCTCCGGGTTACAACTAGTAGATTTATTTAGCAAACTTCTGGAATGGTTGGTCACTTTAAAGGAGAAAAAAACCCCAAAACTATTATTCCCTTCAATAAATACAGAACGGGGCTTCCCTGGTGGCGCAGTGGTTGGGAGTCCGCCTGCCGATGCAGAGGACGCGGGTTCGTGCCCCGGTCCAGGGGGATCCCACGTGCCGCGGAGCGGCTGGGCCCGTGAGCCGTGGCCGCTGAGCCTGCGCGTCCGGAGCCTGTGCTCCGCAACGGGAGAGGCCACAGCGGTGAGAGGCCCGCGTACCGCAAAAAAAATAAATAAATAAATAAATACAGAACAACTATTTAATAAAATGTGATATATTCATGATAGAAACTCAAAGAAAACTACAAATATAAGAGACTTCCGTCACTTGAAAAAAGAAATTCAAGACAAACATCATACTTAATATTGAAACTATTTGAAGCAGTAACTTTAGGGTCAGGGACAAAGCAGGGATGCCCTTTTTCACTGCTTCATTTCAGCAGCAAGTTGGAAGTCAGAGTCACAGAGAGACAGCAGGAAGAGATTAAAAAAAAAAAAAGAATTAGGAAAGAAGACAATGAATCGCATTGTAATGTTTCTAATGATGTGACTGCCTGTGTAGAAAATCCAAGTAAATCAAAAGAATAATTAGTATTAATATGCAAGTATAGGAAAGTTGCTGAATCTAAGATCAATACAGAAATATTAATTAAAACTTTAAACACAAACTGCAAACACATAAAAAATTAATTAGGGGAGGCACTATTTATGATGGCAATGAAATAGGGTTTGTGGGAATTACTGTATAAAACATATGTAAGAGATTTACAGCAAAAATAATCTTTTATTGAAAACTAAAAAATGATTCCTTAGTAAATGGAAGCACATTGTATGTTCCTGGGTGGAAAAACTCAACAGCATAAATATGTCAATTCACACCAAATTATTCTATAAATTTAATACAACTCCAGTATAAATCCCAAGAGAGTTTTGCACAGTATTATACATTAATTTTAGGAAGATGAACAAAGGGTCAGAAATAACTAAGATGAATTTGAAAAGCAAGATGGGAAGACTCATTCTACCAGATAGCAAGATGTATTTTAGAGCTGCAATAATTAAGACATTGTGGTATGGGTCTAAGAATAGACAATTGGACCAGTGGAACGGGATACAAGCCCCCAAACAGACCACAATATATGGAAATTGTGTTTAGGAAAGAAATGACATTGCAGGTTCTTGGGAAATCAATAAATGTTGCCAGACCCTTTTCTCAACCATACACAAAAATCAATTGCAGACAGATAGAACAGCTAAACACGAAAAGCAAAGCTTTGTCATTTTTAGAATACAAACATAAGGTAGCATTTTTATGTGCTTCTGCTAGGGAATGATTTTTTTTACGCAGACACACAAGCACACATAACACAAACAAAGAAAAATATAATTTTACTTAATTAAAACAGAAACAAAACCAGAAAACCCTTTTCCACCTCCCCCCTGCCTCCCCCAAAAGTAAAGTGACATACAAGTCACAGACTGGGAAAGAAATTTGCAATTGCAATGCATATAAATATAAAAGAATTAGTATCCCAAGTGTGATAAAAGAAAGAAAGAAAACAATAGGAAAAATGAGTAGTTCAGATAGAGGAAAACCAAATGGTCAATAAATATTTTAAAAGATGCTCGACAACACTAGTAATCAGGAAAATACAAATTAAAACAACACTAAGATATCATTACACATTCGGGAAATTGCCTACTCTCATGCACCCAAGTGAGAATTTAAACTGGTAAAACCGTTTTATCAAGCAATTTGGCAATATCTAGAAATTTTGAAGATGTGCTTATACAAACCCAGTAATTCTCTCTTACATGTACTCAAGGAGCCAAGTACAAGATTGTTTATTGCAGCATTGTTTGTGATAATTGGAAAAAACCCAATTGTCTTGCAACATCAGAGAGCTGAAACAGTGTTCTATTTATAAAATAGAACACTGTACTGCAATTAAGATGGACTAAATATATATTTCATATATACATCATATATGTGGTTTTATATATCATATATATGGTTACATATATATGTATATGTCAACAAGAAAAAATCAAATCTCAGAAACAAAGTCACATAAGCAAGGCAAATAACTAAAAGGATATCAACAGACAGAGATTGTTTATAAAAGTTCAAAATCATGGAGAACAACATAATATTTAATCTACACAAATACATTACAATTAGGAAAAAAATTCACTAAATTCATAATTATGGCTACCTATGGGGAGAGAAGAAAGAAGTGAGGAGAATGGAATTGAAGTAAAATAAACAGGGGAATTCAGCGTGACTGTAATGCTTTATTTCACTAACAAAGAGATCTGAGGTAAACATGGTAAAAATGTTAAGATGTCAGAAAAATAGGTAGTTGGTGCATATTTTTGTGTTTTATTATTCATCCTTTTTTCTATATATTTGGAAAACTCATTATAAACATTGATTTTAATTTTAATAGTGTTTGCATTAAAACATATGCAAATTTCCTTACTCAGTGGTTGATATAGTCAATGTACTTCTCCTACAGTGTCTTTTTTTTTTGGCGGTACGCGGGCCTCTCCCTGCTGTGGCCTCTCCCATTGCGAAACACAGGCTCCGGACGCGCAGGTTCAGCGGCCATGGCTCACGGGCCCAGCCGCACTGCGGCATGTGGGATCCTCCCGGACCGGGGCACAAACCCGTGTCCCCTGCATCGGCAGGTGGACTCTCAACCACTGCACCACCAGGGAAGCCCTACAGTGTCTTTTAACAAAAAGTTCTCCATGAAATTTTTTCCTTTCTCCTGGATGTGTGGAACACATTCAGGAGATAATGGTGTTCATCTTAGGGCACCTCCTGGTGTCAGCAGGTTTGTGGACACTATTTTGTGGCAGGCTCATGACCCGCATTTTCTTTTTTTCTTTTTTCTTTTCTTTTATTTATTTATTTTTGGCTGCGTTGGGTCTTCGTTGCTGCGTGCGGGCTTTCTCTAGTTGCGGCGAGCAGGAGCTACTCTTCGTTGCGGTGCGTGGGCTTCTCATTGTGGTGGCTTCTCTTGTTGTGGAGCACAGGCTCTAGGCGCGTGGGCTTCAGTAGTTGTGGCGCGCAGGCTCTAGAGCGCAGTCTCAGTAGTTGTGGCACATGGGCTTAGTTGCTCTGCGGCATGTGGGATCTTCCCAGACCAGGAATTGAACCCATGTCCCCTGCATTGGCAGGTGGATTCTTAACCACTGCATCACCAGGGAAGTCCTGACCCACATTTTCTTAATACAGTAAATTGTGAGAAATGAAACAGAAACCACAGCTTGCAAAACCGTACTACAACTGGCAAAGCAAATGAACTCTCCCAAACCCTGACACACAACACAAGTGATCCAAGGTCAAGGTGTTTTCCTGTCAGCTCCTTCAGACCCTTGCATTCCAAAACAAGACTAGAGAATAGACCACTCGTGTTCCAAAGAGAAGACCACTGACTGTTCTAGTGATGCAACTGGTCTCTAAAATCTGACCAGTTCCTGTTCAATCCCTGCCCACTAACTTCTGTCCTAAAGCCACAGGAGGATGAACCCCAGCCGCCAGAGCCCTGTGAAGTGCCCTTTTCTAACTTCTGAACCTCCTAACGTCTCCAAGGCATTGCTCGCCCTTGCTCAGCAAATTCAATGATCCCAGCTTTGTATGACCAAAGGGCTTCCTTGGCCATCTTTGAATGGGGACCCCACAGTACTGTTGCCACAAATGTGGAGCTTGCCCTTCTAGTGTAGCCCCAGCCCACGAGTCACTAAGCATCTCTTGCCACTTTCCTCCTACTTCATGCCCCTGCTCTGAACTTACTAAGCCACTCACAGGTTTCTGAAGGGGGCATGTTCTTTAATACATAGAGGCTTTGCCACTTCTGCTCCTTCAGCAGGAATACCCTTCTCTCCTCCACTTCCCAAACTCACTCTCACTCATTCTTTTTTTTTTTTTTAACATCTGTATTGGAGTATAATTGCTTTACAATGTTGTGTTTGTTGCTGCTCTATAATAAAGTGAATCAGCTATATGTATACATATATCCCCATATCTCTTCCCTCCTGCGTCTCCATCCCATCCTCCCTATCCCACCCCTCTAGGTGGTTACAAAGCACCGAGCTGATCTCCCTGTGCTATGCGGCTGC
>NC_041229.1:2810973-2811524 GCF_002837175.3 Physeter macrocephalus
TGCTTCCATGTCCTGGCTATTGTAAACAGACCTGCAATGAACACTGTGGTACATGACTCCTTTTTTTGTTTTTTATCTTAGTCTGTGAGAGTTTTCTTTTGACAGTTTTATTTACAATTATGATTTTAATATGTTTCATCTTTAGTTTATTATCTTATTATTTTTTGTAACTATTTGTGTTTTCTTTTTTAAAATTAATTAATTAATTAATTAATTAATTAATGGCTGTGTTGGGTCTTCGTTTCTATGCGAGGGCTTTCTCTAGTTGTGGCAAGCGGGGGCCACGCTTCATTGTGGTGCGCGGGCCTCTCGCTATAGCGGCCTCTCTTGTTGTGGAGCACAGGCTCCAGACGCACAGGCTCAGTAATTGTGGCTCACAGGCCCAGTTGCTCCGCGGCATGTGGTATCTTCCCAGACTAGGGCTCGAACCCGTGTCCCCTGCATTGGCAGGCAGATTCTCAACCACAGCGCCACCAGGGAAGCCCCATGACTCTTTTTGAATTATGGTTTTCTCAGGGTATATGCCCAGTAGTGGGATTGCTGGGTCGTAT
>NC_041229.1:2811733-2812588 GCF_002837175.3 Physeter macrocephalus
AATTTTGGATATTAATCTTTTGTCAGTTGCTTCATTTGCAAATATTTTCTCTCATTCTGAGCGTTATCTTAGTGTCTGGCCTTACATTTAGGTCTTTAATCCATTTTGACTTTACTTTTGTGTATGGTGTTAGGAAGTGCTCTAATTTCATTTTTTTACATGTAGCTGTCCAGTTTTTCCCAGCACCACTTATTGAAGAGGTTGTCTTTTCTCCATTGAATATTCTTGCTTCCTTTATCAAAGATAAGGTGACGATATGTGGTGGGTTTATCTCTGGGCTTTCTATCCTGTTCCATTGATCTATATTTCTGGTTTTGTGCCAGTACCATATTGTCTTGATTACTACTAGATCTGTAGTGCATGCAAGAGATTTCTGTGCATTAATTTTGTATCCTGCCAGTTTACCAAATTAATTGATTAGCTCTAGTCATTTTCTGGGAGCATCTTTAGGATTCTCTATGTATAGTATCATGTCATCTGCAAACAGTGACAGTTTTACTTCTTTTCCAGTTTGGATTCCTTTTATTTCTTTTTCTTCTCTGATTGCTCTGGCTAAAACATCCAAAACTATGTTGACTAATAGTGGGCAAACTTGTCTTGTTCCTGATCTTAGTGGAAATGGTTTCAGTTTTTCACCATTGAGAACGATGTTGGCTGTGGGTTTGATATATATGGCTTTTATTATGTTGAGGTAAGTGCTCTCTATGCCTACTTTCTGGAGGTTTTTTATCATAGATGGGTGTTGAATTTTGTCTGAAGCTTTTTCTGCACCTATTGAGATTATCATATGGTTTTCCTCCTTCAATTTGTTAATATGGTTTATCATATTGATTTATTTGCATATATTGAAGAATC
>NC_041229.1:2812653-2812956 GCF_002837175.3 Physeter macrocephalus
TTTTGGAAGAGTTTGAGAAGGATAGGTGTTAGCTCTTCTCTAAATGTTTGATAGAATTCACCTGTGAAGCCATCTGGTCCTGGACTTTTGTTTGTTGGAAGATTTTTAATCACAGTCTCAATTTCAATGATTGTGATTGGTCTGTTCATGTTCTCTATTTCTTCCTGGTTCAGTGTCGGAAGGTGGTGGTTTTTTAAGAATTTGTCTATTTCTTCCAGGTTTTCCATTTTATTGGTATACAGTTGCTTGTAGTAATCTCTCACGATCCTTTGTATTTCTGCAGTGTCAGTTGTTACTTCTTTT
>NC_041229.1:2813699-2910114 GCF_002837175.3 Physeter macrocephalus
GTGTAAGGTTAGGTTGTTTATTTGAGATGTTTCTTGTTTCTTGAGGTAGGATTGTATTGCTATAAACTTCCCTCTTAAAACTGCTTTTGCTGCATTGCATAGGTTTTGGGTCGTCGTGTTTTCACTGTCATTTGTTTCTAGGTAGTTTTTTACTTCCTCTTTGATTTCTTCAGTGATCTCTTGGTTATTTAGTAGTGTTTTTTTTTTTTGTTTTTTTTTTTAGCGGTACGCGGGCCTCTCACTGTTGTGTCCTCTCCCGTTGCAGAGCACAGGCTCTGGACGTGCAGGCTCAGCGGCCATGGCTCACGGGCCCAGCCACTCTGCGGCATGTGGGATCTTCCCGGACCAGGGCACGAACCCGTGTCCCCTGCAATGGCAGGTGGATTCTCTACCACTGCGCCACCAGGGAAGCCCCAGTAGTGTATTGTTTAGCCTCCATGTGTTTGTATTTTTTACAGATTTTTCCCTATAATTGATATCTAGTCTCATAGTGTTGTGGTCGCAAAAGATACTTGACACAATTTCAATTTTCTTAAATTTACCAAGGCTTGATTTGTGACCCAAGTTATGATCTATCCTGGAGAATATTCCATGAGCACTTGAGAAGAAAGTGTATTCTGTTTTTTTTAGATGGAATGTCCTATAAATATCAATTAGGTCTATCTTGTTTAATGTGTCATTTAAAGCTTGTGTTTCCTTATTTATTTTCATTTTGGATGATCTGTCCATTGGCGAAAGTGGGGTGTTAACGTCCCCTACTATTATTGTGTTACTGTCGATTTCTCCTTTCATGGCTGTTAGCATTTGCCTTATGTATTGAGATGCTCCTATGTTGGGTGCATAAATATTACAATTTATAATATGAATCTTCTGGGATTGATCCCTTGATCATTATGCTGTGTCCTTCTTTGTCTCTTATAGTAGTGTTTATTTTAAAGTCTATTTTGTCTGATAGGAGTATTGCTACCCCAGCTTTCTTTTGATTTCCATTTGCATGGAATATCTTTTTCCATCCCCTCACTTTCAATCTGTATGTGTCCCTAGGTCTGAAGTGGGTCTCTTGTAGACAGCATATATACAGGTCTTGTGTTTGTATCCATTCAGCCAGTGTATGTCTTTTGGTTGGAGGATTTAATCCATTTACATTTAGGTAATTATTGATATGTATGTTCCTATTACCATTTTCTTAATTGTTTTGGGTTTGTTATTGTAGGTCTTTTCCTTCTGTTGTGTTTCCTGCCTAGTGAAGTTCCTTTAGCATTTGTTGTAAAACTGGTTTCATGGTGCTGAATTCTCTTAGCTTTTGCTTGTCTGTAAAGGTTTTAATTTCTCTGTCAAATCTGAATGAGATCCTTGCTTGGCAGAGTAAAATTGTTTTGGGTTTGTTATTGTAGGTCTTTTCCTTCTGTTGTGTTTCCTGCCTAGTGAAGTTCCTTTAGCATTTGTTGTAAAACTGGTTTCATGGTGCTGAATTCTCTTAGCTTTTGCTTGTCTGTAAAGGTTTTAATTTCTCGGTCAAATCTGAATGAGATCCTTGCTTGGCAGAGTAATCTTGGTTGTAGGATTTTCCCTTTCATCACTTTAAATATGTCCTGTCTTTTCTGGCTTGCAGAGTTTCTGCTGAAAGATCAGCTGTTAACCTTATGGGGATTCCCTTGTATGCTACTTGTTGCTCTTCCCTTGCTGCTTTTAATATTTTTTCTTTGTATTTAATTTTCGATAGTTTGATTAATATGTGTCTTGACATGTTTCTCCATGGATTTATCCTGTATGGGACTCTCTGTACTTCTTGGACTTGATTGACTATTTCCTTTCCCGTATTAGGGAAGTTTTCAACTATAATCTCTTCAAATATTTTCTCAGTCCCTTTCTTTTCCTCTTCTTCTTCTGGGACCCCTATAATTCGAAAGTTGGTGCTTTTAATGTTGTCCCTATCATTACTCTGAATTCTTTTTCAGGTTGACTACCTATTTCCTCTTCATTTGTTTGGTCTGGTGGGTTTTTACCTTGCTCCTTCAGCTGCTGTGTATTTCTTTGTCTTCTCATTTTGCTTAACTTACTGTGTTTGGGGTCTCCTTTTCACAGCCTGCAGGTTCGTAGTTCCCATTGTTTTTGGTGTCTGCCCCCAGTGGGTAAGGTTTGTTCAGTGGGTTGTGTAGGCCTCCTGTGGAGGGGACTGGTTATTGTATTCTGGTGGATGAAGCAGGATCTTGTCTTTCTGGTGGGCAGGATTGCGTCCAGTGGTGTGTCTTTGGGTGTCTGTGAACTTATTATGATTAGCAGCCTCTCTGCTAATGGGGGGGGTGTGTTCCCATCTTGCTAGTTGTTTGGCATAGGGTGTCCAGCACTGTAGCTTGCTGGTCGTTGAGGGGAGCTGGGTCTTAGCGATGAGATGGAGATCTCTGGGAGAGCTCTCACCGATTGATATTACGTGGGGTCGGGAGGTCTCTGGTGGACCAATGTCCTGAACTCGGCTCTCCCACCTCAGAGGTTCAGGCCTGACACCCAGCTGGAGCACCCAGACCCTGATGACGTTGTTTGAATCCTCAACTCAGCCCTGGCTGGAATCTATTTTATTCCTTGAGTTTCCAAGTCTCCTATTTATTTCTGAAATTTTGGTAACTTGCTACTCACAATTGAAAACAGGAATGCATGTGGTCATTCAAAATAAACGGCACAATATAAGAAGGATAAGTAATGCCTGCTAGTGTTGGAGGGTCTCCTGCAGAGGCAGGGGGTGGCTGTGGCTCACTACAGGGACAAGGACACTGGCAGCAGATGTTCGAGGAAGTGCTCCTTGCTGTGAGCCCTCCCAGAGTCTGCCATTAGCCCCACCAAAGAGCCCTGGTCCTCACTCATCGGAGCACAGGCTCCGGACGCGCAGGCTCAGCGGCCATGGCTCACGGGCCCAGCCGCTCTGCGGCATGTGGGATCTTCCCGGACCGGGGCGCGAACCCGGTTCCCCTGCATCGGCAGGCGGACGCGCAACCACTGCGCCACCAGGGAAGCCCCTCACTCATTCTTTACTCAGCCCCGGTGGCTCTTCCTCCCAAGGTGCTGAATCCTAGTACCTTCCCTACGTTACAGCATTTTTCACACCTATATTTCCATTTTCTGTGTTCCTATATGTCACTCCCCTGAGATCAGTAGTCCTCTTCTTTGACTGCATGTTGGAAACACTTGGGAACTTGAAATATTTGACTTATTAATATGGGGCATTGTCTGGATAGCTGGATTTTTAAAAACACCAAGGTGATTCTAATGTGCAGCTAAGATTGGAAATCACTGCAGTACTGGCAAGCTCTTTGAGTGCAGAAGTTCTCTTATTTGCCATTGCAGCATGAACACCTAGCACAGTGCTGGAGTCTTAATAAATGCTTATTGAGTAAAAGAAGGTATTTACGGAATATCACATTCTGATTCTGATGCAAAATACCCCACCAGCTTGATGTGTCACTATATTTGACAACAGCACTTGGCAGTAATTCCCAAATCAATGAGTATAACTCATTTATAGAATTATCACAATTCATTAGAGTTATTGATTTCATATTTCAGTCTCTCTCGCTGTGGGACTGTGAGTTCTTTGAGGGGAGGGACCACATCCTATTCATTTTATACCTCTAGGGTCAAGAACAGTTCATGACCTATAACATTTCTCAAAAACTTGTACTTAACTTATTTAACTGACCATAAATTGTATAACCTCAGTTTAGTGAGTCATCAAAAGCCTCAAAAGGGCTTCTATTATTGGACAACCTTAGCATCCCACTGGTTCATTCAGTGTTCAGCTCCCCACGATGATCATTTCACGAGTTCTCTCTTCTTCAGCCTTGAACCTCCATCCAGCAGCCTCATATTCACATCATGACCTCACTTCCTAAATCACTGAGAAAATTAAACTGTTCAGAAGAGTATTTGTTAGACTTACCACCGCTTTATCCACCTGCCAGTATCCGTACCCACAGTGAACACCAGATTCCACTCCATCTAATGGAAAGTCATCCCTCAGTATCCAAGAGAGGTAGGTTCCAGGACCCCTCGTGAATACTGAAATCCAAGGATGCTCAAGCCCCTCTGTAGAATGATGCAACATTTTCATATAACATATGCACATCCTCCCATATACTTTACCTCATCTCTAGATTATTTATAATATTGACTACAATGTAAAAGCTGTATAAATAGTTGTAAATACAATGTAAATAGTTGCCAGTGTGGGGCAAATTCAAGTTTTGTATATTGGAAATTTCTGGATATTTTTTCCAAAATAGTTTCAATATGCTGCTGGTTGAATCCGTGGATGGGGAACTTGTGGATACAGAGGGCTAACTGGCCTCAAAGACATCGTTCAACCATACTTCACACTCTCTCCTACAGGTCATTTTTTCTCTTCTTTCTGGATCATTTCCATCAACATACAAACATGTTGTTGTGTATTTCATTTAAAACAAAACAAAACTCCTATTTGACCTTATTCTCCTGTCATTCTTTGTCCCCCTCCTAGTAAAAGATGTCTCAAAAAAGTTGTCTGTTTTCTATTCATCTTTTCATGTTCTCTCTCTCTCTCTTTTTTTTTTTTTTTTTTTTTTTTTTTTTGTGGTACGCGGGCCTCTCAGGTACGCGGGCCTCTCACTGTTGTGTCCTCTCCCGTTGCGGAGCACAGGCTCCGGACGCGCAGGCTCAGCGGCCATGGCTCACGGGCCCAGCCGCTCCGTGGCATGTGGGATCTTCCCGGACCGGGGCGCGAACCCGTGTTCCCTGCGTCGGCAGGCGGATTCTCAACCACTGTACCACCAGGGAAGCCCCAAGTTCTCTCTTAAATTATCTCCGGGCTCTGCTCCCACCTGAACATGTTCTGAAGGCTGCTGTTGAACTCCCTGCCTCCAAATCTAAAGGTCACTTCTCAGCCTCATCTACCGCGACCTATTAGCAGCATTTAATCACTCCACCCTCCATGATACACCTTCTTCACATGGCATCCATGTTCTTGGTTGTTCCTTTACAGGCTCCTTAATATTGGAGGGCTCAAGGGCTCAATCCAAAGCTCTTTTCTCCATTCCTATTCACTTCCTTGGGGAATCTCATCTGCAATCATGGCTTTAAGTAACATCCATATGCCAACAAAGTCCAAGTTTACATCTCTGGTTCAAATCTGACCTAGATAAATGAATATGCAATTGCAGACTCTTCACTTCCACCCGTGTCAAATAGACACACTAAACTCGGCATCTTCAAAACGGAGCTCCTGACCTGACCTCCCAGACGTGATCCCTTTACAGTCTTTACTGTCTCTGCTGAAGGCAAATTCATCCTTCCAGTGGTCCAGGCCAAACGCCTTGCAGTCATACATGCCTACATGCCTCTTCCTTTTTCTCACACTCCAAATTCAGTCCTCAGGAAATCATGTTTCTCTACTGTAGATGTGTATCCAAACACTCCTCACTTCTCAATGGCTGCCCTGCTACCTCCTTGGTCTACACCACTATTCTCTCTTCCTGGGTTGCTACAATAGTTTTCCTTATCTTTCTCCCCACATTTACATTTGCCCATGCCCAGCCAAGTCTAGTCTCAACTTTGCAGCTGAAAAAGTCGTGATTCTTTTCAAATGTAAGTTCTGTGCAAAGCCCAGCAGTGGCTGTCATTTTCTCTCCGAGTAAAAGCCTATGTCCTTACAATGACCTATAAGTCTCTCCCTTTGGAGCTTCCTGTTATCTTTATTACCTTCACTCCCACCGCATCCCTGGGCTCACTTAGCTTCAGACACTGACTACCTTTGCTACTCACTGAGCCTGCCCCACAGGCTCCTCAGGGCTTTTGCGCCAGCTGATTCTTCGCCTGGATTATTCTTTCCCCTGATGTCCACATGCTTCATTTCCTCTCTCCTTCAAATATTTGCTCTGATGTCAGGGTCTACCCTGATGACCCCGTAAAACTGCCACCTTCTCCAGCCCGTTTAATCCACTTTCTACCTTGAGAATCTAAACTCAGAGAAGGCAGGAATATTTCTTTTATTCGTGGACATATACAAGGCACCTAGAAGAGTGTCAGTACATAGTAGGTGCCCAGTAGATATTTGTTCAGTGAATGAATAATGGATTTTTTTAATTCTAGAAAATTCTTTTTTCAAACTTAAGCCTCTCTTTTTTATTCATCCAGTTTCAGTATCTTCTATCTGATCATTTTGAGTGCATATTTTATTGAGGTATGTGTCTGTGCACACACATGTACATATACACACACGGTCATATATTATATTTTTAACTTTCTTTCGCATGTTCCATATTTTCGCATTGACAATTTTTTATTGACCATTGAACTAAGGACTTTCCCTACACTATCTCCACTCCCCACAACAATGCAAAAAGGTAGATATACCTATATTTATTTTAAATATGCAGAAAACGAAGCCCAGGGGAATTTATTAATTTGTAACACAACTGGTAGATCACAGAGTTGGGGTTTGAATACAGCCTGCTCCGCTCTGACTGTTCGCCCTCACATAGGAATGCAGAATACAAACAAGGCCAGACACTAAACGGTACTATTTCTGTCTCTCTCGCCAGGAGCTCCTTCAGGTCTGTGGCATCCTAAACGGCTAGACTCCAGACACAGGAGACAGGACCCGCCTTCCGGGACCAGCAGGCACTGGGCATGCGCACGGTCGAGCGTGGTTCCCCTCCGCGGCCACAGCAGCCGCAAGCCAGGAACCCGGTCATCCTCACCTCTACCTGATGTAAAAATAAATAACCGTGCAAAAAAATCCAATCTCTGTTTGGAGGCACTAAATCCCCTCTCCTTTCCAGATGGCTGGGAGATTTCTCCCAGGTGGTAAATATATTATTAAGAAGTCATTTCACCGTGAAATTGACTATTCAAAACACAGACAGAAGTTAATATATTAGCACAACCTGTCTGAAAACTCGCTTTGGAGAAAATTTATTTTTGTTTAATATAAAACCTGGTATTATACAAGACCCCTTTCTACCTCAGGCAGTTAAAGTCATCCTCAGTTAGAACATGTCAGGGAGCCTACCACCAGAAGTCCTACCACCCACCTAGAACCGGTGATTACCCTTCCCTATGTGGAGCCCTACATCAGGGCAGGTAATGATGCTGGGTCTCACAAGACGTTATACATAGACTTGGGTGCACAGTAACTTTCTCCATCCGGGAGCTGAGAAGCTTAAAAACGCTTTGCTGGTCTTGCTCTAGGTTGGCCTTCAAACTAATGATTAAGGACCACCCTGGGCAAAGGTGGTAGAATTAGCATGACTTAGGAGGGATCCGTTTCATCATTAGAAAAACCATATCAGTCATGAAACAGAACAAGGGCTCTTAGCAAGGACCCAATTGAATGTGACTCTCCTAAATATTAACTCATTCATGCATTGCTGATTCACTCTTTTTTTTTTTAACATCTTTATTGGAGTATAATTGCTTTACAATGGTGTGTTAGTTTCTGCTTTACAACAAAGTGAATCAGTTATACATAGCCGATTTCTTAGATTACAGAGACAATTACTGGAGCAGGTTACCGGCTATCAGTGAACATCTACATTATAATGAGAACAGGGTTTGAGGATTTGCACAATCTGTTAGAAAAACAGAGTCACTAACTACTTAATTGAGAGGTGAGGGTTAGAGAAGACATGACAGAGGAAGTACCTTTTCAAAGGATCTTGAAGATGGGGTGAACTTCATGGGAAACTTGAAAGAAATGCTTATCTACAAAGGGCCCCTGCCTGCCCTGGTCTTAACACCAACACGGCTCAAAAAATATTTATTCCTTCCCCCAAAAATCTAAAAAAGGGTGGAAATATGTATACCTATGACTGATTCACTTTGCCGTACAGCAAGAAACTAACGCAACATTGTAAAGAATTATACACCAATAAAAGTTAATAATAAAAAAGTATTTATTCCTTCTCCAGCAAAGGTTTTTCAGGTTAATATAGATGTACTTTCTTCTCTAGCCTGACTTTTTTGTTTTGAGTTTTGTCAGTAAAGTTTAAAGACAAAATGCAAAATATTTCATAACTTATATGTAGGGAATACTGAGATTCTCCACAGGCCTCACAAGAGACTTCCCTTTTGTTTTAAAACGAATCCCCTCAGGAGTGACAGATTTATTACTAATCACACAATGAATCCGTTACACATCACCAGTAGCAAAATCGAACTGACACCTAAATAATGTCTATTAAAGAATTTCTTAATTTAGTCAATTATTTTGATTTAACTAATTACTCACTTAAATAAGAATTCATTCAAGCAACTGCCTAGGCTTCTTTTTCAGAAAAAAACAAAACAAAACAAAACAAAAAAACCCAGTTCCAGAGTAATTAGTAAACCAGTAATTTAATAATCCCCTGAGGAATGAAACCATTTTTCACATATTCAAAGTAAATAAAGCATCCCTTAATGGGTAACTGAATTATGCAGAGACTCAGTAAAGGTCCAGACACTCATAAAATGGAGAGAACTCTACAAGGGACGCCGTGCTTATTGGAAAACCATTTTAAATGAGCTTGAATTTCCAGCCTCAGATGCCAGTATAGATACTAAAAAGATGTGTTAATGTGATTTAGAAACATGGACCCACCCTTCGCTCACACACAGCACTAATTGTCTCCTTTCTGTGTTGCAGGCATTGTGCTGTGCTCTGGAATATAAAAATGAGAATTCCCTTAACAATAATTTTAATTCACTCATGACTTCAGTCCAAAAAGGTTTAAGGGAGATTTACAAAAATAAAAAAGCAAGAGCTCTGCCCTGGAGAAGGTTTTAAACTATTTTACAGAATTAGAATTCCATGAGAAACCTTGCAAAACAGAGGAAGAACCAGGAAATGCAACGTGGTAGATATCCTGATTATTATTATTTTTTTGCGGTACGCGGGCCTCTCACTGTCGTGGCCTCTCCCGTTGCGGAGCACAGGCTCCCGCAGGCCCAGCGGCCATGGCTCACGGGTCCAGCCGCTCCGCGGCACGTGGGATCCTCCCGGACCGGGGCGCGAACCCGCGTCCCCTGCATCGGCAGGCGGACGCGCAACCACTGCGCCACCGGGGAAGCCCTATCCTGATTATTCTGAAGAAAAGCTTTTATTGGAATATAAATACATGTACAGTGGACAGCATGAGCAGTATTCCCACCGAAGACAGAACTGCTTTAGTGCCATCACTGGTTGAAGAAATAGAACATCATCCTTATTCAGAAGCCCCTCTCTTGACCCCTCCCTACCTCTGCTTTCCAAACGTAACACTATCCTGACTTCTATCAACAGGTTAGTTCTGTCTGTTTCATACGCTATATACACAGGATCCCTCGCGGTGAATTCCTCAGCATCTGGCTATCTTTGCTCAACATTGTTCCATGTTATATACAGTTTGTCAGTCTTAGTGTTTATACTATTCCATTGGATGACTATATCCCAATCCATTAGACTGTTCATATGAGTTACTTCCAGTTTAAGGGTAAAACAAATAGTACAGCTATGAACATTTTTGTAAAATATATGTTGGGGCATGTATATATCTATGCTTGGGGAATCTTCACTGGGAAGAATAACATGCAATTCTGTAGTTGGTAGTTCTAAATAATTTTCTAAAGGGTTTGTACCCACTTAGACCCCTAGCAGCAGCATAATGGGGTTCTAGTTGCTCTACACGTTCACCAGCTCTTGGCATTGTTAGTCTTTTAATTTTAGCCATTCTGATGGATTCACAGTAATATATCATTGTGGTTTTAATTTAAATGTCCCTAATAATTAGTGAGGTCAAGTTCCTTTACAAATATTAGTCATTTTGTGAAGTGCCTTTTTAAATCATTTGGTCATTTCTATTGGATGTCTGTTTTTATTTTTGATTTGTAAGAGCTGTTTACACATTCTAGGTATGTCTTTTGTCAGTTATGTGAATATCCCAATTGCTCAGATCAGGAGCTTAAATTCAATCCCCTGTTACTGGGTCATATGTCATAGCCTTTAAACACACATAATATACAAACACATATTTGGCAATTTTCATTTGACATTTTGAATGGTTAGAGTAGGATTTGTGCATTAAACTTTGCACTATCACTTGGACCTTAAAAACAGAGAAATGGCTCCAGATCTGAGCTCCAAAAGATAAAGAAAGTCTAAGTAAAAAACAAAGAACAAGTATCTACCATCCCCTAAAATCTCTTATTCTTCTTACCATACATTTACTCTACAGGTTAGTAAGCCCCATGAGGGTGGGGACCTTTGCAGATCCGGTTTGCTGCTGTGTTCCTTGGAGCTGAGAACAATACTGAGCACGTAGGAAGGAGGCCAAAGACGTTTATTGAATGAAATGATGACCAGGGTCACATGGCAATGACCCGTCTCAGCGGATTTTAACTGCCTTATACCCACCAATAATGATCATCAAACCCATCTTACTTGTTAGCTATTAAGGAAGCAAGCATTTTAGGTCAGATAGCCAATGGGAAGCAGTAGAGGAGGGTGATTTAAATCATGCCCTATAGAGCAAAAACACCTAGGTTTGGATCCTGGCACTAGTGCTAAGTAGCTGTGTGACCTGGTTAGGTTATCTAACCTCTCTGTGCCTCAGATTCCTCATGTGTAAAGTACACATAATAATATCATTTATCCCACTGTGTTGCCGTGCAGATGAAAAATATTAATGCGTGTGAACTATTTCAAGGAAACTTGGTCTGTGGTAAGAGCTCACTAAGTAGTAGTGATGGTGATGATTTTGGTGGTGATGACACTGATGTTGATGATGAAGATGATAACAGAAGCCTCTGTTTGGTAGGCCTGGGTTGTGCATCTCAGATTGACATTAGCATTCTGCAATCTTCTTTGCAGTTTTTCTTCCTTCAGACTAACTCTTTTTACACCCAGCCTTTCCCCTTGGGTGCTGTCTTCATGTCCTGCTCTGTTCCGCAGTGCATAGCCAGCCCTGTCTCTCCACCACACCTGGGCCCGGCTCCAGATACAGCTTATCCAGAAACCAGGTGGAGAAGCTGAGAGGTAAGTGCTTTCCTAGTAAGTGAAGCCTATTGGAAAAGCCTGGAGGCTGGCAGATCTGGGCCCAGATCTTGATTCATCTTTTGTGGCCTATGGGACCTGAATGACTTTTTTGACAGTAACCTACTAACTCTCCATTGTCTCATCTGTAAAACAAATAAAATTATATTTATTTCATGAAATTTATGTAAGAATCAAAAATGATATATTGTATTTATTTTTTAAATTATTTTTTAATTTTTTAAATTAATTAATTAATTAATTTTTTTGGCCGTGTTGGGTCTTCGTTTCTGTGCAAGGGCTTTCTCTAGTTGCGGCGAGCGGGGGCCACCCTTCATTGCGGTGCGCGGGCCTCTCACTGTCGCGGCCTCTCGTTGCGCAGCACGGGCTCCAGATGCGCAGGCTCAGCGGCCATGGCTCACGGGCCCAGTTGCTCCGCAGCATGTGGGATCCTCCCACCAGGGTTCGAACCCGTGTCCCCTGCATTGGCAGGCAGACTCTCAACCACTGCGCCACCAGGGAAGCCCCAATATATTGTATTTAAAGCACTCAATTAAGTGCCTGGGTGTAGCCAGCTCTCACAAATGGTGGTGACTGCTAGTGAGCCATCAGAGTACCACATGGCACTCTAAGACCTTCTCCGCCAATTAGGAGCATGAGTCTGGAGTCAGATGGGGTCCAAAACATCCCTCTGCTACTTACTAGCTGTGTGACCTTGGGCAAGTCATATAAACCTCTCTGTGCTTTAGCTCGCTTCCTTGTAAAATGGGGATAATATTAGTACCTACTTCTTTGGGTACTTTGAGGATTAAATGAGATGATGTATATGAAACACATTTCCTGGAACGTATTATATGTCAGCTAATGTTAGCTATTGATAAAAATGACAGAAATGGAGAGTGAATTGCTGGTGCTGACACAGCTAGGAAATGCTGGCTAGGTAGACAAACTCAGGTCTATCTGACTCAAAACCCACATCCTTTCCACTGTGCTACAATTCTTAAATACCCAAATCAAGAAAGATATCTAAGGAAAACATGCAGACAGGTGTAATCTATTTGGTAATAATTATATTTATAGACTTCTGTTCAAGATACAGCCAACAGGATACATTTTGTGAGCTTAATATCTTCTGGGCTAGTTACTATTACAGAGGAAAACTTTATTTTGTGAGTATTAACTACAGTTCTAATCCTGCCATTTCATAAATATTTTGTTCACACTATGAACAATAGCAAATTAGTCTGTAATTACTAAAGGAAAGACCTCATCACAACAAATATCTTACAACAGAGCAGCCTAAATTATATTTTTTAATTACTTTATCATTTGGATAGCACTTAACAGTCTTCAGAGAGTGTTCTCATATGTGTATGCATGATATATGTATGTAAGTGTATATATGTGTGCTGTGTATGTGTGTGTGTTTTTACAGGCACACATACATACAGGCATACACTTCCCTCAGTGGATCCAAAAGCAATCCTGAGAACGCGTTACCAGTGTTTTCCTTGCTTTACAGCCAGGGAAGCTGGAGCTTGAAAAGTCTTAGTAACTCATCTGAAGCCACAGAATTAGTAAGTGATGGGTGGGTCCAGAATTTTGATAACAGATCTTGCTCCAGGTTTCCTGCACTGGATTGCCTCATATCCAAGCTGAGTGTGAAGTCAAGATTAATTGTCATAGCCTATTTCATAGACCATTCATAGGCCCACATTTGTCCTATATTGGGATTAAAAACAAAGCTCATAGTCAATTCTTTACTGCCAGTGAGTCTATAGAGTCATGATTCTTTTTACCATGAAAGAACAAATACACAGGTCAAATCCTCCTCAGAGCATCATGTTTTTTTTTTCTCAGAAGTGAGGTTTCTCTGTAATGATTGCTTTGCCAAACATCACATGCTCAGTCCCCTGGCTGTTGCTTCTGAATTTGGTCTCGCAGACTCTGACATTGAGTTAGCAGGTGAAGAAATTACTCTGAACTGATGAGTGAAAGGGAGAAGCATCATGTGTACATATGACCTCTGCTTTTTCCTCCTCTCACATCTAGAATTCGACCTGAGTGCTTATGCTTGTGTTTGAGTGTGTGTGGCTTGTTTGGATGGGTGGTTTAGGAGTTTGAGTAGGTTTTGCAACAAATTCTTTCCCTTTGTTCATCTGTCTGTATGCAGATGAATCTTCCTGTGTCGGAGAATTGACTAATTGGCTTTTCACATATATAGGTACTAGGTAATCAGACCTCTCTGCTTTCCACCTTCAGTATGTAGATTAACTTTGGGATCCTTTGTGCTTTCATTAATATTTAAGGGACTCCTATAAACCAGGAGTTAATCTGAACACGGGGCTGGTCTGAGAGCAGAATTCATTCTCTTTAATTTAGGTCTAGAATATCTGAGACCTAATTTTTACTGAAAAGCCATAGTATGAATGCAATTCAGGAACGCTCTCCTCTGCAGTGCAAAGGGTGGCTTTTCCAGGGAACGTTACCCGCTACACAAGCCATGAGGCCTCCTGGAAAACATAGGCCATTGAAAATGGGTGCATTAGGGACAAAATGACAGGCAGGTTGTTCTCACCTGAGAGGAATGGATTCTGAGTCCCCCTAACCACGCCACCCCTCTCTTCCTTGCCCTTCTACAATCCTGTCTCCACAATACACAGTGATCCTTTGTCATCTCACTGTGTGCAACCCATGATGACTCCCCATTGTTTCCCACCTCTGCCAGGAATGCTTCATCCCAATGCTCTGCATGGCCAGGGACAGCTAATTCCCCAAACTCTCTGTCTATATAGACTCAAAGCCTCTACGTAAGTATGTCTCTCCTCTTTTCTATCACAGAATCTTATCTTTTACCTTTATATGCAACATATGATTCGATTTACATTTGTTGGTTTTCTTTGCTATTTATTTTCTATCTTTCCCAAGTAGACATTAGGGACCATGCGGGTGGAAATAACATCTTTCATCCATCAATGTATACCTAGAGCCTGGTACAAAATAGGTACTCAACAATGTTTGCTGGATGAATAGAGAAACTAACAGAAGCATGCATAAGTGAGAGAATGAAAGCACTGCCTGTGAGCACTGCCATCTCCAGTCATGAACTAGAGGGACAGAGACTCTCAGACTTCTTATGTACATGGGCTATTGAAATGTCACCATCCCATGCTGTGTAAGTGCAGAAACTGTACACCTGTGTTTGTGACCACACTGCTCCTGGGAGCCAGAGACTGTAGATTCAGGGGCTCATATCACAAAAGCTTTAGAAGCCAACTCTCTTGCTATTTGGAACTAGACTACATCCTCCTCAAAAGAACTATTGGGAATGAACCACAAGCCCAGGCATGTGAACAAGCCTGGGTCTTGTTCCTTTGTACCTCTGTCAATATCCACCCCCACCCATCTCTTCTACCCCTGGCCTTTGCTCCTCTGTCTCCTATTCTTCTCTCATCCACCAGGGTTTCCACGGTGCCATCTAGAGTATTTCCTCCATAAGCTTTTCAAGGTGTTATGCTCATTTCCTTAAATTAGCTGACTGTCTAAATCTGGATATCTACTGAGGACACTGCTCCTTGGAACTTTAGCTTTATATTCTCTCAAACCGACACCTGCTTCAGAGTCTGCAGGTGTAGAGGTGTCCTTCCTGTTGATTATCACCCCTTCCATACAACTACTCACTCACATTCTTGTTAAAATTGCTTCTTGAGGCCCATGTCCTTTGTCAATCCCACTTCCATCTCTCCTTGTTTCCATCTTACTAACCTCCTTGTTACTTCCGTTATTCATCAAGAACTTTGGAATCTGCATAACTTACCCCGAACCCTGACTTAATTCTCGACCTAACAATCAATAACCCTTTCCCCTATTCTATCTCAAGGATCTAGTCCCGTAGAGATCACAACCTCTGTCATAAGCTTTAACTGGTCTAATTTTAAAATTATCAACTTAACCTTCCACTTTCCTGCCATAACATCCTACTATCCAATCTTCTTTTCCAACTTCCACTAGAAACATTCTTCAAATTCACTGATATCTCAGTATTGTATTGAGATGTTGTATTGTATTGCGATCCCTCAATATTTTATTGGATTGAGATCCCTCTTTTCCCCCCAAATTAACATCCTTTCCACAATTTCTCCTAAATTGTTTAGTTTTCATGACACTTCTTTTCAATTACAGTCTTGCCAATGTCAAACTACCTTGACCCTCTTGTGTTTCCTTTGCACCTTTCTTGAACTGGATAGGAATCCAAACATATGTTTTATCCATGCTTACATATGAGCAGCCAAGAATGTCAGACAGGAGGTCAGATTGATCCCTCTACAAATTCATTATCAATAACCTCTAATGAATCCCCATTAATGCTTGGAAATCCTTCTCTGTAACTCTGTCCAACTAGTATTCCAACTCTCTGCCATCCTTAACTTCCTGCTACCTTATTCACATAATAAGATGGGATGAAGTGCTAGTAGACCACTTCCAATTTTTCTGAATTTATCAACCATTCTCAGTTCAAAGGAATCACCTCCTCAAGTGTTTGACTAGAAGGTTTCTGCCTTGCAGCCCCTCTGTCCTGACCTAATATAGAAAGATAGAAAGGAACATTCTTGAGGGAAGTCCTCTTTTGAGGGAGAGGAGAAGAGAGGGGGATATCTCTGATTTATTCTCCTTTCTAAAGTGGAATGGAACTGGATTGCTGCAAAAATGTCTCATGAAGTTGATGGCTGCCTGTAATAATAAGGTAATTGCCATCCAGTTAATAGTTGTTGAGCTACAAGGCCTACTGACCTGAGTTGTATTATTAAAGTGAAGAGATGAGCACTAGAAAGAAATGGGATGGTGTATAACCACAGAAGGAGATCCATACTATTCGCTGGAGTTCCAATAGTCCCGTAGACTTATGCATGATGTATCTAACAGTGTCTGTGGGCCATGAACGTGTGGGAGTGGATAAGGTTGTGGGTTTGAGGATTACTGAGGACTTCATCAGACTGGAGCTGAGAGTCTAGAGCATCTGAATAAAGTGATGACTTCACACCAGCTGAGGATCAGCTGGACAATAAGCTAGATGACTAGCTTAGACCCAGAACTTAGAGTGTAACCAACACTCATTGGGCAGAGAGTGTCCTTTTCTTTTTTGTTCCAACTTTATTGAGATATGATTGACATATAACATTCTGTATGTTTAAGGTATACAATGTGTTGATTTGATACATTTATATATTGCAAAATGATTACCACCACAGTTTTAGCTAACACCTCCAACTAATCACAATAATTAGAGCAGATATGAATTACTACATACCAGAAAAATGATAGAAAAAGTCATTGAAAATAAGCACTATTTTTTGAAAAGATGAACAAAATTGACAAAACTTTAGCTAGAGTACTTAAGGAAAGAACAGAGAAGACTCAAATAAATAAAATCAGAAATGAAAGAGGAGACATTACAAGTGATAGCAAAAAATTACAAAGGACCATGAAATACTACTGTGGATAATTATATGCCCACAAATTGGATAACCTAGAAGAAATAGATAAATTCTTAAAAACATACAACCTACCAAGAGTGAATCATGAAACAGAAATTCTGAACAGACAGAGAATGAGTAAGGAAATTGAATCAGGAATCAAAGATCTTCCAACAAAGAAAAGCACAGGGCCAGATGGGTCACTGGTGAATTCTACCAAAAATTTAAAGTATTAATACCAATTTTTCTCTTCCAAAAATGTGAGGAGGAGTGAACACTCCCAAACTCATTTCATGAGGCTAGAATTACCCTGATACCAAAGCCAGATAAAGACACTACAGGAAAACAAAACTACAGACCAATATGACTAATGAATATAAACGCAAAAATTCTCAGCAAAATACTAGCAAACTTAATTCAACAGTACATTTAAAGTTTCATGCACCTTGATCAAGTAGGATTTATTCCTGGAATGTAAGAATGGTTTAACATATGCAAATCAATAAATGTGATATACCACAGTAATAGAATAAAAGATAAAATGATATGATCACCTCAATAGATGCAGAAAAATCACTTGAAAAAATACAACATCCTTTCATGATAAAAGAATAATTTAACAAATTGGGTGTAAAAGGAACGTATCTCAACATAATAAAGGCCATATATGACAAACCCACATCTAACATCACACTCAGTGGTGAAAGGTTGAAAGTTTTCCTTTAAGTTCAGAACAAGACAAGTAAGCTTATTGTCACCACTCAAATTCAACATAGTACTGGAAGTCCTAGCCAGAGCAATTAGGCAAGAAAGAGAAATAAGAAATATCCAAATCAGAAGGGAAGAAGTAAGATTGCCTTTGCTTGCAGATGGTATGTTCTTATAAATAAAAATTCTAAAGACTCCACCAAAAACATGTTAGAACTAATAAATGATTTATTGAAGTTACAAGACACAAAATTAACATAGAGAAATCAGCTGTGCTTCTGTATGCTAACAACAAGATACCTGAAAAAAAGAAATCCCATTCACAATAGCATCAAAAACAATAAAACAATAAAATACTTAGGAATAAATTTAACCAGGGAGGTGAAACATCTGTACACTGAAAACCACAGACTGTAATGAAGGAAACTGAAGAAGACACAAACTAATAGATATCCGATGTTCATGACTGAAAGAGTTAATATGGTTAAAATGTCCATACTGCTCAAAGCCATTTATAGATCCAATGCCATCTCCATCAAAATTCCATATCATTGTTCACAGAAATAGAAAAAAAAATCCTAAAATTTGTATGGAATCACAAAAGAGCCTCAATAGCCAAAGCAATCCTGAGAAAGAAGAAGAAGGCTGGAGCATCACACTTCCTGACTTCAAACTCTACTACAAAGCTATAGTAATCAAAAGAACATGGCTAATAATAGTCATATAGACCAATGGAACAGAATCAAAAGCCCAGAAATCAACCCTTGCATATACAGCCAAGTAATATGTGACAAGGGAGCCAAGAATACACAATGGGGAAAGGATAGTTTCTTTAATAACTGGTGTTGAGAAAACTGGATAACCACATGCAGAAGAATGACAGTAGACCCCTATCTTACACCACTCAAAAAAATTATCTTGAAATGGATTAAAGACTAAAACATAAGAACTGACACAGTAAAACTTCTGAAAGAAAACACAGAGGAAAATCTCCTTGACCTTGGTTTTGGCAACAATTTTTGGGGGTAAGACACAAAAAGCACAGGTAAAAAAAGCAAAATTAGTAGATGGGACTACATCAAACTAAAAAGCTTTGGGAAAAGAAACACTCAGCAAAATAAAAAGGCAACCTATGGGATGGGAGAAAATATTTGCAAACCATATATCTGATAAGGAGTTAACATCCAAAATATATAAAGAACTCATACAACTCAACAGCAAAACTCAAACAATCTGATTAAAAAACGGGCAGAGTAACTGGAATAGACGTTATTCCAGAGAAGACATACAAATAACCAACACATACATGAAAAGGTACTGGACATCACCAATCATCAGGGAAATCCAAATCAAAACCATAGTGACACATCACCTGTTAGAAGGGCTATCATCAAAAAGACAAGAGATAACAGGTATTGATGAGGTTCTGGATAAAAGGGCATTGTGTACTGTTGTGGGAATGTAAATTAGCACAGCCACTATTGAAAACGGTATGCAGGTTCCTCACATAATTAAAAATATAACTACCATATGATCCATCAATCTCATTCCTGGGTATATATTCAAAGCAAATGAAAACAGAATCTCAAAGAGATACCTGTACTCCCATGTTCATTGGAGCATTATTCACATTATTTGCATTATAGCCATGATATAGAAGCAACCTAAGTACCTGTCATAAGAAGATGTGGTATATAAATGCAATGGGATTTTTTTTTTTTTTTAGTTCTGAGAAAGAGGAAAATCCTGTCTTTTGTGGCAGGATGGATGGACCTTGAAGACACTTGCTAAGTGAGATAAGTCAGAGAAAGACAAGTACTGTTAAGTACTGTATGATGTCACTTATATGTGGAATATAAAAAAGCCAAAATCATAAAACCAGAGAGTAGAATGGTGTTTACCAGGGACAGGGAAATGGAGGGAATGTGGATATATTGTTCAAAAGTACAAAATTCTAGTTATAAGATCAACAAGTTCTGTGGATCTAATGTACAACATGGTGATTACAGTTAATAATACTGTGTTATCTACTTGCAAGTTGCTTTTCTATTTTTCTAATTCATATCTGCTCTAATCTTTGTTATTTCATCTTTGTTATTTCCTTCCTTCTAATAAGTTTGGGATAAGTTTGTTCTTTTTCTTCAGGTGTAAAGTTAGGTTGTTTATTTCAGATTTTTCATTTTTCTTAATGTAGGCATTTAATGATATATACCCTTGCAGGACATTTGGTCCTGTCCAAGATGTCCATAAGGCATTTAAACCATAAGACACTTGGTCCATGCCAAAAGGTCCATGAGCATATTTGGTCCATGCCAAATGCTTTGGACGGGACCAAATATTGAGAACCTTATGGCATGAACCAAATGTCTCCACGGACATTTTGGACAGGACCAAATGACCAAGAATCATTGGTTATTTTTGATGTGGACCAAATGTCATATGGACATTTTGGACAAGACCAAATATCAAGGACCTTTTGGCATGAACCAAAAGTCTGTTAACCCTATAAATTTTCCTTTTGGAACCTTTTTTGCAGCCTCCCATGGGTTTTGGTTTGTTGTGTTTCCATTTTCATTTGTTTCAAGATATGATTTTATTTCTTCTTTGGCCCATTGGTTGATCAGGAGTGTGTTGTGTACTTTCCACCTATCTGTGAATATTTTAGCTTTCTTCCTGTTACTGATTTCTAGTTTCATGTCATTGTGCTTGGAAAAGATACTTGGTATGATTTCAATCTTCTTAAATTTTCTAAGACTTGTTTTGTGAACTATTATAAGATCTATCTTGGAGAATGTTCCATGTGCACTTGAGAAGAATGTGTTTTCTGCTGCTGCTAGATGGAATGTTCTCTATATGCTTCTTAGGTCCATTTGACCTAAAATATGATTCACGTCCAAAGTTTCCTTTTATTTTTTTCTGTCTGGATGATCTACCCGTTGTTGAAAATGGGCTATTAAACTTCCCTAGTATTATTGTATTGTTGTCTATATTTTCCCTTCAGATATGTTAGTATTTGCTTAGTATATGTAGGTGCTAAAATGTTGGATGCATATTTATTTATGATTATTATATCTTCTTCAGGAATTGACTCCTTTATCATTATATAATGATCTTCTTTTTCTCGTTTTATCATTTTGGGAATAAAGTCTATTTTTTCTGTTACAAGTATAGCTACCATTGTTCTCTTTTCATTTCCATTTTCATGGAATATCTTTCTCCATTCCTTCACTTTGAACCTCTGTGTGTCCTTAAAATTTACATGAATCAGGGACTTTCCTTTTCCATTTGCTTCCTTACTTGCATGAGTATCATTTATCCATGGAAGGCAGGTGGGTTTAAGCAGTGAGTGAGAAGACCATACCACAGCCCCATCTACATTTCAAGCCATTCAAATAAAAATCTGAGTCCTTGTGGGGAAGCAGATTTGAATATAATACAAAATTACAATATTAAACCAGGTTGGTCAAGTTTTAAACATTTAATCAATTGAATAGTTATGGAATTAAACAGATGTTATTAAGAATCCCTACTGGCCATGGGGAAAGGGGATTCTATTTTTCAGAAAGGTTGACAGAAGTTATTAGAAAAGCATTCTGTGTTTATACTCAAACTGTGCACATCCACTATCACACCTATATTGGAATTCATTCTCTCTTCCTCCTATCACTAGAATATAGGAGTTATTACTTCTCCTAGTTAAACTCTCTCTCTCTCAATATTTCACTTGGGTCTTATCCCCTCCAGCCTTCTCCAGAACCTGATAGTGCTGATTTTCCTTTTATTCTTCTGTAGAGATGGTTGGTTCCTATAACTACATTTAAACAAGCTCAATCTATCTTCAGAATCTTTCCCTTGACTCCTTATCTCTCTCCACCCATAGCCCCATTTTTCTTCTTACTTTCACAGTCGAATTTATTCTCAAAATAATTGTATATATTGTATTATTTCCTCTTCTCCCTATCACTCCTCATCCTACTGCTGTACTTACTGTCTTATGGCAACATGCTAAGGCTTCAAGACTTTCATGTTATGAATCCAATGCCCCCTCTTCTGCCCCCATCACATTCCCTCAATCATCAACACTGTACATTGTTAACCACTTCCCCTTTGTGAACTAATTTCTTCCTTGGCTTGTTTGGCTATGTTTCTCCTGCCTCTCTAGCCACTTATCTTCTGTAGGCTTATACCTCTCTCACCGGTCATTAGAGCTGGAGTGAATCAACGCATACATCCAGGCCTTCTTCACTGTATACTACCTTCTCCCTAAGACACTCCATTCATAGGCAGAGTTTAATTTAGGAGTTAACATATATGACAATCATCCCCAAATCTATATCTCTAGCCCAGATCATTTTTCTGAGCTCCAAGATGTTCCAGCATCATACACAACATTTCCTCTAGGATATTTCAAAGGTATCAGTACTTCCGACTCTATACATCCAAGGCTAAATATAAGATTTTCCTTGGTAAATCTTGTCCTGAGTCCCTAAATAACACCATCTTTCATTCAGTTCTCATCCTTGACCCTATCTCCTTTTTACCACCCAAATCCATCACTTGGTCTATTGACTTTATCTTTTAAACATCTCCCTAATCTGTTAATTTATTTCCACTTCTATTTTCTCCATCCTGGTATACCCTAGTCCATCTTTTCTCACCCAGATGACCGCAATAATCTCCAAGATATCTGTCCACACCCAACTTCTCCATAATGAATCCTACAGTGAAGAGGCAGGGATACCTTTTAAAAATGCAAATCTGAGTACAGCATCCTCTGCTCAAAAATCTTAGGATAAAGAACTTACTTCCTAACATGCCCTATCAGTCCTCAAAGAAGTTAAAGTCATAAGGTGGCAGCCTCACTCCCAGCCTCATTCCGCCATGTTGTGGGTTGAATCATGTCCCTTTCCCAACAACGTCATATGCTGAAGTCCTCACCCCTAATACCTTGGAATGTGTCCTCGTTTGGACATAGGGTCATGGCAGATGTGATTAGTTAAGTTAGGATGAGGTCATGCTAGAGTAGGGTGGACCCCTAATCCAATTTGATTCATGTCATAAAAAGGGAAGATTTAGACACAGACATATCCACAGGGAGAATGTCACCTAGAGATAAAAGCAGAGATCAGCATGATGCTTCTACAATGAAGGGACACCAAAGATGGCCAGAAAACCACCAGAAACTAGAAAAGAGACATCTCTTTCAGAGCCCTTAGAAGCAGCTGATCCTGCTGACATGTGATCTCAGACTTCTACCTTCCAGAAGTGAGAGACAATAAATTTCTGTTGGTCTAGGGACTTCCCTGGCAGTCCAGTGGTTAAGACTCTGTCTTCCAATGCAGTGGGTGAGGGTTTGATCCCTGGTCAGGGAGCTAAGATTCCACATGCCTCAGGGCCAAAAAAACCAAAACATAAAACAGAAGCAATATTGTAACAAATTCAATAAATAGTTTTTAAAAAATGGTCCACATCAAAAAAACAAAAATCTTAAAACACAATTTCTGTTGTTCTAAACCACCCAGTTTGTGGTCCTTTACTACAGCATCCCTAGTAAATGAATACACATACCACATTCCTCCTTGGTCTGTGAGAGACCGTCACACTGGCCTCCCTTCTCTGCCTGCAACTTGCGTTCCACCCACAACAGAACTTTACAGGTGCCCTTCCTTCCATCTGGAAACGCCAACTCCTCTCTCTCTTTCGCTTTAACTCTGACTGTTCTCCAGTTCCATGACCAGCTGAGGAAAAGCATTCCTGAGGAAGACCAGCCTAACGAAGGTTCATTTGTCATTTGACTTGTTTCAGTTTATAATTGTGTAGCGTTCATGTCATTATTTGACGAGTGTAATATCTGTCCCGGTGTAGGCAAGCAAAAAAAATCATTTGAATGAATAAATGAATACTTACATAAATACATATTCTGGGCTGATTGAAATGCAAGTCTAGGCAAAATTAATTGCTCGCTCATCTGTGCTCCCCTGGTGATTTCTGCTATCCACAATTACAGAATTCGCCACATTACCTTCTGTGCGTGTATCATGTCACACGATGTCACCCCTTTGAGAATAGGGGCTGTGACTTCCTTGAGCCTTAGGTTCCCAAACCTGGCGCTAATCTGGAACCTAGCAGGCACCCAACACATATGTGTGGAAGTGAATCGTGTAGAAATTGTAGGGCACGAGGGACTGCACTATGCAGATACATAAGGGAGAATTATTACCAAATGACTTGAATTATTTTTCCCTGCACTGAGCAGGGCTTAAATGTGCTGCTCCTGGTAAGTAAAGTTATGCTCAGTAAGTTCCTCCGTCCAGCCTCCAGCTTCTGTGGAAGGAAATTAAATGTCTCTTCCTCACATTCATTTATAACTCACTCCTCAGCGGATGTGTTCACAGTGCCTTCTGAGAATTCTTTTCAATTCTCTCCATCCTCTTATCCTCCCTCCTCCCTTCGATGTTTGTAACCCAGGGGAAAACAAAGCACTTAAATGCAACTAACACTGTAATCATCCGCAGCCTTAAGCTACACGGAGAACAAACAGAAATGGGAAAGTCTTCCACTGACTCTCACATCTTCCCAACTTACACTCTTGTATGTGGACATTTTAAATATAAATCCAGGCCAGAGTAACAGCCTTCTACCTTTGGGGTTAGCCGTGGAAATCCATTAACTCCAGTTGAAACAATATAACCGCAATTACTTCTCTAACTCAAAGTTGTTTGCTTTTTATTTTAAGCAGTGTATGTCAGGGCCATTTGAAGAAGTATAGAAATCTTATAAATACAGCAATATGATAGGAAAATGCTCTTTTCAATTAAGCAATGATAACATTAATAATAAGGTATATTTTTATATCTTTTTGTATCCAAGTTTCCCAAGGTGCTTTTAAAGACTGTTCTAGTGCATTAAGGTCAAGCAAGAAGTATTATGTACAGTCAACAGAGAATGAAAACCAGACACTTGCTGATTAGCACTCTGGTCACGGGTCATCCAGGTGGTTCACAGCACATTCCTGCATTCAACCGAGATGTCGTATGCATCTCCTGTGGGCCAGATGAGCTAAATCTGTTTATAATATAGTTTCTCCCATTTCTAATTTCATCCTCAACTAGTGCCTTGGCCATTTAATCTTCCTCTGAAGGACAAAATCAAAAGATTTGGATGAATTCAAAGAAGTGAGTGACTGCAGGGTGAGAGTGTGTTTGGACTCTGCTCCGCTTCCAGTGGCCAAGTTTTCTCTTATCCGACACTGGAGACGAAAATAACCCTCTAAGGGTCAAAGAGGATTTTGCATGGTCTAGAGATGCCCTGTGAGTATCACTGCTAGTGCAACTTATCTCCCAAATAACATATTTTCTTCCCCATTCCTGACACCGACTTTGAGGTGTGTCTATGAACGCCAGACTCCTATTGGATTAAAGATCCAGCTCCCTAGTCTCCTAACTTGCAGCACTGAAAACAAGAAAATTTCTGCTCTCTGCCCAAATGGATGTGGCCTTGTAGTCTGTTCGCAGAGACAAGGTATTTTCTTGTGTATTTGGCTTTCCTTTTAGACCTGCCTCTTTTGAGAAGCAGATCAGTCCTTGAACATTGAAAACCCACCTCCGCCCCACTTTACTTTTCATAATTTCCCCTTTACCGTCTGCCTTATCCTATGGAACGAGAAATCATAAACCCAGTGGAGAGGCAACGAGCCCCTCACTCAAATAGAGGAACACATATGAACTCCACACCAAAATACACATTATGTTGACACCGGCAGAAACGATTCATCTGAGTTTCCTGCTTTCCTTTTCTTTATCAGATACTCATTCAAGACACTGAAACCAGCTGTTATGAGGGGCCGATATTTGCTTTACAAAAGAAGAGAAGCTCCCTCTGTACACATATTCTTATTCTTCCCACTGATTCGAGCGTTAATAGTATTTGACAGGTTGGTAATTTGTTTTTTTTAAAAAACCATAATTCATTTAGTGCCGTTCTGCTTTATTATTGTACGTTTTACACAGTGGTGCACAGAAAACATTGATGTTTTTAACAGTTCCATTCCTTTCAGTAATCATTCATACAAGGGGGCCACATGAGAGTCTTGGGGGACAGGACAGGTGAATTGTGGCAGTGCCGGAAGGCCAAGAGAACCAGGAAGAAAACACCAGGAGAGGGTGAGGAGAAAGAGGAGGAGGGGCCGGAGACAGAAACAAAGACAGAAGGGATAATTAAATGGGGTGACAACTGCACGAGAAAACAGTGAGGACCGTGGAGAAGAAAGCAACATAGAAATAACCATAGCTGTGCGCCCGAGAGCAGGCCGTGGACTGAGCCCGCGCTCTCTCCCCCCTCCAAAGGGATCTCAGCTGTGTCTTGACGTTACTGAGAGAGGAAGGAAACGCTCCTCCACCTCCCCACAGGACAGTTAGGAGAAGGTGAGGAAGAAGGTCAACACAAGCCTCCGTGCGCAAATCTGAGACTCTGTCCACTCAGAAACCGGCTCTGCCAGTCTCCTTGGGCAGGTCTGGAAAGGTCTCTGAGGAGTGGCTCCTCCCTAAACTGGCAGGGCTCTGTCCAGGAAGCCAGAATCCCCAGGAACTGGAGTCTGAAGGAAGGGAGGGGGCGGGGGGAGCCCATTCCCCACCCCCCTGCCGCGGGGCACGCAGGCCACTCCAAGCCAGACACACGCTTAAAGCCACGCCAGCCACTTCCCGGGTGACCACTGCGTGCCAAGCACGGTGCTTTGGTGAGGTCAGCATTTTACACATAAGGCAACAGAACCTGACAAGTTAAGTATTGGTCTGCAATCACAGATTAGCGAGGGTGAGAACCCAAACTCAAGACAGATTCTTATGGCAAAGCCCAGGTTTTTGCCAGTGTGCCCACCTAACTTGCTGAAGTTTCCAGGGAAACACGGGAGAGAGTGCCGATCGGCTCAAGGTCCGGGTAATTGAGCAGAGTGTCTCTCACAGGCCGGGCACACCCTGCCTGGGCCACCAGAAAGAGTGTCACATGTCTGTGACTATGGACCCTTCCTGTTGATGGCTTAGGACTGAGATTGGTCACCAAGGAGAACGGGAGGAAGGGTTGAGTCTCCAGTTCCATTAGGAGGATGGTGATGCTTCCGTTCAACTAAAATACACCGGACGGTGGGAGAGCAAGAAGGAGAACTTTGGGGGGTGAGTGGTTTTCCTTCCCTGGTGCTACTGTCTGCCCCGCCAAGCAAAGGCAGAAAGCGTTTCTCTGCACTCACATGTGAGATAGGACTAATAATCCCTACGTTTCATTTCCTTACACTTTTAGGAGAAAATCCCTCTCGAGACGCCTAAGCGTTACCCACTGAAGGAGCAGCCCTTACAACTCGGCAATCCCACGTCCGGGCTTGTGCCTAAGGAAGGGATTGGTCAGAGCCCAGGAGATGTGACCCCAGACACCATGGCAGCAACCTGTGCGACAGCTAGACTGCTTCCAACAAAGGAACAGGTGAGTGCCTCGCTGTGATGTATCATATGACAAAGTATAGTGCTCGCTGGGAAAAATGAAGGAACTTCAGCTCATGTATCAAATAGAAGAATGTCACATGTAGAACTTTCAGATTGTTGAATACACATGCTATGATAACACTTGTGTGCATTTAAAAACATGCCAACAGTATTTTACATTGTTTAGTGACACGCACGCGTGGTAGAAATCTCAGTGAAGGCCTGGGAATGACACGTATGAAATTTGGAATAGTATGGAATCCTCTGGGGAGGCAGAGAGGCGGAGACGGTCAGAGCATGGTCCTCGGGAGACCTCACTTGTACAGGTGACATATTTTTTGTTAATCTGGGTAGTAGATACACTTATGTTCATTTTCCCTCTTTCTCTTTTGTATGTTTAAAAGCTTTCATAGTAAATATTTTTAATGGAAAAATATATACAAACAAGCAGAGAAAGTCCTAAACACCAACGGGCGACCATCATTGGGATGGGTAATTCCGCTCCCCAGAGGCTAAGAGCAGGCCCAGGGTCCAGGTGGGGGGAAGCGTCTCCCTAGACCGCCGTGCTGCTTGGGTGGTGGGAGACGGTCCAGAACCAGATAGAGATGTGATGGGGGAGGAAGAGGGGGTGGGAGAGGGAAGACGGGGAACTGGGCTCCATCGGGTGAGTGAGAGGAGGGGCCCTTGTTAATCCTGCCAGGCTGTTGTGGTTGAAAGGACCCACTTGGCTCCCAAGCAGCCGCTCGTGTTATTATTTCTCTCAGCGGGTTTCAAGCTGCCTGCAATTCTCTGTTAGTTAATAAGAAAAGTGAGAGATGCAACAACTGCTTTTGCTTGGCTGGCTTGTAAAGGCTTTGTCACTCAAAAATGGAACAAAGGCCCTAATAACACCTTGTGCCATAAAGGCAAGTGTCATGGAACAGACCAAAATCAATTACCTGGGAGAGACTCAGAGACAGGAGACTCAGACCTGCACATGGCAGCGTCCCCACCACATAATCCCATTAACAGGGGGCTGCCGCTCTCATGGGAGGGCAGAGCCACACAGGAAAATGATAATTAAAAGTAAATAATGGGAAACGAGCCCCTGGTGCCCCTGTCAGGGCCCTGAGCACGAGTGTGGTCCCAGCAGACGGTGGCAGGCCTCCCACGTGGCTCCCAAGTAAGGAGGCTTGGGAAGCAGGAAGCCTTCAGGGGCTTGCCAGCCAATCCTGCTTGTGAGTGACATTTAGGGACCTGGCGAGGGATTGCAGAGTCCTGTGGTGTGCTGGGAGCCTAGCAGAGGCTTCCTGACACGGGACATGGACTGCTTGGGAGATTTTCTATGTGCATGTCTCTTGCTAAACTAATATTTAAGGAAATATGTGACATGAAGTGAATGAATGAATGAACACAGCAGTAGAATGCGTGGGTGAATGGTCCACTTGAGTTTCCCTAAAAGCAACACATAAGAATCACCTAGGACTTGTAAAAATTCAGCAGCGCAGATCTGACCCAAATCAAGTAAGTTAACATTTTTTTTGGGGGGGGGGTGGGACCCAGTCCTCAGTGGTTTGACGTGCTCCTCCTGGTGACTCTGCATGGCCAAAGCTGAGAACCTTTGGACCAAATGGTCCCTTACAGTGTCCTTCAGCTGGATGTATAGGCTTTTGTCATGAACTTATGCAGCAGAGAGAGTAGCCAGAAGACAATTAGGATGAGTGGTATCTGATCTCACCTCCACCAATAACTAGCTTTGTGACTTTTGACAAGTAACCTAAACTCTCCAAATGTCAGTGTCTTCATCCATTAAAAAAGGTGGGATTTGATTACTAGATCCCTTTGGGTTTGACAGCTCTCTGACCTTGAAACTCCATAACCCAGAACTCATGTAGAACCGCCAGCACAAATACTTACTGGGTGCCTTTTCTGCATTCTAAATCTCTGAGGGGAGATCAAAGACGTTATCTAACAAGGGGCAGAGAGAGGACCCTATACATCCTGGTTTACTCTGCATAGATGCTGGGTAGAAAGAGAGACAGACAGTTGGTAAGTGTAGATAAGCAGTAGAGACAAGTGCTAGAGCATTTGACACTATGATCATTTCCCTCCAGTATCTCCGATTACTGACAACGCCTGACATAGAAGGGATTCAATAACTATCGGTTGAATGACTGAATGAATGAATGGTGCCTCTCATGGGTGGATCAAAGTGTGGTTTGTCTTTGGAAATTGAGTATTTCTGTCTCACTAGGTATTAAATAATCACCTTCCCCACAGATTTCCAAGAGGCAAACGGCTGCACTGAATTGTGCTCGATGGTTTCTAATATCCCAACCCAGCTACGCAAGTCCATGGATTCCATCAATATACAAATGTATGGCTTTGGAGCCAAGAGGGATAAGGCTTCTCCTCCAGGAAGGATGCATTTGCACCCAGTGAGATTTTAGTCTTTGTCACTTGGTAGAGATCTTTATAACTCCTTGAAAAATGGTCTTCCCTTTTATTTAAATGTGTTTTATCCATTTACTAAAGTCAGTAGGAGAGTCTGGGTTGAAATCGGGCAGGTCTGGGACACCAGCAGGATAGTAGAAAGCCATTTTAAATTAATTCCCTGGAAATCATTGTGAAGGATGCACTGCAGCGTGAAGGTGGGTTCAGGAGTGAGGAGGGAGATTTCAGGTCATTGTCGCTCTCAGAGTCCTTCAGCTGATGACGGCTGGGTGCAAAAACCCGCTAATGTGTGAGACGGTCACCAGCCCCCGCGCCCCTCCCTGAGCCTGTCGCTTTCAGTGGTGCAATATCTCTTTGGAAGGAAGTAGTCAGCTGGCTTCTCCCTTATTTGCAAAGACAGTAAGTGGTACAATTCAAACCCAGCAATAGCAGCTGGCACCAGTTCCATCTACTTCTCAGCCCCTGGGAGATTAGAAAAGGATCCAGAAGTCACTCAGTATAAACCAGTGACGTAAAGGGGCAGTGGTGAGTCTCAGGTCAGTGCTCGCACTGGTGATGATTCATTGGAATGGTGTGGCCAAGACCCTGGGGCTGCACAATAGGTTAACCCAGAAAAGTAGGGCCAGAGGGGAGGGAGGAAGGAGGGCTAGGCAGACCATCAGCAAGGAAGCTCAGCACCTGCTTCCAGGACAGCCTTTGAAGGGACCCAAATGCACATAAAACAGAGGATTCCCAGGGCATTTGCATTGGCCTCTGCTTCTTTATGTCATCGGTCGAGAGATGACAGAGCAGTGGCAGATTTGAGGCTGGCACATCTGCCAGGAGAGCTGCTACTTAGACGTCCAGTGAGAGACCAGGCTAGTTCGAGGTCAGGCTGAGGCCAGGTTCCTATTCCTACTAATAGAAAAGACTGAGAGAGGCAGTTTTAGGGTCAGCTGTGTTTTGTTAAAATCAGCAGTAGCCATTAAATTCTCACTCTCCCTAAATCCCTAAAGATGATTTTATTTTTTAAGCAGATCTGTTCTACGTGAAATAATTCTTGGTCTTAAATGTCGCATATACCCTGAGGCTGTAATGCTTGGGGTGCAGTAGTAATGAATCAGATACATTATTAATACACAAGTACAATGACACACTGGGGTCTTTCAGGGAGATTCATGCAGGTATGCAGAGTGCTTAGAACAGCCTGGATGTGAATGCAAAGAAAGCCTGAGAAATTCAGGGAGAGATACACCTTAACACGCTGAAATTAAAACCTCAAACAATAGACCCAGCTAAACCAAAATTAGGTGATGTGTCCTCATGTGCCCCTGGGTTTCCAAACGCCCACACAGCCTGCAGCCCAAGTAAGAAATATTTGGAAATAGATTCTGTGCCACAGTTAAGGATCTCAAGGAGGGTTAGGTGAAATATTTGGAAGTTTCAGACACTCCGAAACCCAGTCAGAATCTGTGAAACTAGAGAGCCCCTATTCAACATTTATCCAGTTAATGTTCATTGAGTGCCTGCTATGATTTAGGCTGTGCTAATAACGGACCCTTGGCCTAGAGACCCAACTCTAAGTGTTCAAGATGCAAGGAGCTCGCGTGGGGCATGCATGCCCTGATCTCACTCTGCATAGAGCTCCTGTCAAAGACACAGCCCTGGAATGCCCTCCACCTCCAAAGCCTCTAATGTGGTCTGGCAAAAAGCAAGCCAGCTAATTCTAAGCCACCTCTGTCAATAGAGGATTGTATGATTTGGGGGAAAGACTTCCAGACTCAGGTTCTTCACCTGTCCACGAGGACTTGGACTTTAAACTCCTTTTCCAGCTTTAATATCCAATGGAATTATTATTATTATTCCATTATTACTTCTCCATACAGAAGTCAATTGCTTTAGTCTTTAATCATATTAACAAAGCTTCTAAAATATGTGGTATCCAAGAAGGGACATACCCAAGATGTTGTAAAAATGTCAACTCTCCCTTTTCAGGGCTTTTCAGAAGCAATCATGCTAAGTAATCTTGGGGGCAACTGGCTACTATCTGGGGAGTCCTGGGGGCTGAGGGACACTGTACCGCAGGCTACACCACATGACACTGGTGAAAATAGCAGATGATTTGGGATCAGTGCATCTGAGATGCACCCATGATGAGTGACGAGCCTTAGCTGTTTCCCTCCACGGATTCACATGGTGTGATCCAGAATAAATCCTCTCTGCTTCTGTGTCTCCGGGTTTAGTCTTCATTGTTATATAATCCACAAATGTAGAATTTTCCAGCCACTAATGAGAGCACTTCACATTTAGAAATAGGAGAGCTTTCTGAATTGTAAGTAAAGGAGAAGAAAGAGCAGATAATTCAGTCGGGTTGTTAAAATGTTGAAATGGAAACGATTGCCTCTTTGCCAGATCTCTCTCCCCATTCCCAGCTCCTGGCTTCCCCAGTGCACAGCCACCCACAGACTGCAACTCAGGGCTCAGAGACCCTGCAGCCCAGCCCTGCCCACATGCCGGAATCTGCTCCCACCACCTGGAAGGAAGCAAGATTAAAGGCAGCTGCTTAATCCTCCTGCAAAGCTCCTTAAGCGTTTCTATCAGGGTCAGCTCAGTCAGTGAGCGCTCACTCAACTTGCCCCTGGAAAATATCCCAATTTAGGCCCTTCTGCTGACTGTTGAGTTGAGAGAAATGAGAGGCTGGATCCCGATCAAGACAGGCTGGGGAGACAGACAGGTGGTGGGGAGAATGTTCAACCATCCCCTTCTTGTGCAGAGAGGCGTTCCTGTTCCCACCCCTGGGGTGGTTTTGGTTTCACCCCTGATTGGCTTTGTCTTCCCCGTCAAAGGATTCTGAAAGTATTCTCCTCATATATATGGAGCTCCTACTATGTTCCAGGAACCGGGCTAGCTCATTGCTGTGAGCAGGAGAGGTAATGCCTGTTCTCACCGGGCACAGTCCTGCAAGGGAGACAGCTGGTCGGATAGGCAGCTGCAACAGAGTGATGCGGTACGTGCCATGATGCAGGGTTTGGAAAGCCATGCATGCTCATAAACGGCCATGGAGCAGAGCATAGTTGGGTTGGAAAGCTTCCCAGAAGAAGTCATATTTAAGCTCTTAAATCAACAGAAAAATTGTAGCTAGAAAGTGCCAGCAAAGATAGGGGTGGGAATGCAGGGGAGTAGCTACAAGTAACAAAGCCAGCATTGGGATAAAGGGTCCTGGGGGTTAAGAAGATCCTTCTCAGCCAAGTACAGAGTCCAAGCTTGATCCCATCCTGAGAGTGATAGAAAGCCACGGAAGTATTTTCAAGTGGAAACCACCAAGATCGTATTGCGTTTTAACAGATGTCTGACTGCTGCATAGAAAAAGGACTGGAGGAAAGGAGGAGGACCAACCAAAGCCATCGCCTGCAGAGTGCTGGTACAGGAGGTGGCAGTGGAGGCACAGAGAGGTGGCTGGTTGTGAGAGACATAGCAGAGGTGGCATCGCCAGGCTCACCCGGCGACGGTCTGGAATGCATGGCTGAGGAAGAAGAAGGAATCAAGAGGAAAGTCCAGGTTTCTAGACTGGGCACCAGGGCAGGTGCAGCAACGCAGAACAAAGGGCAGCTGTGGAAACCACGCAGAGATGAAGAGCAGTGCAGGGCACCGTGGAGACACAGTGCACGGCAAGCAGCAAGAGCTCGGAGGGGTTTCAGTGGGGCGCCTCTCACTGCCCCATTCTGTCCTTTCTTATGACCACTTAAAATATTTGTTTATTTTATTTCTTTTTTTTTTTTTTTTTTTGTGGTATGCGGGCCTCCCTCTGCTGCGGCCTCTTCCCGTTGCGGAGCACAGGCTCCGGACGCGCAGGCTCAGCGGCCGTGGCTCACGGGCCCAGCCGCTCCGCGGCACGTGGGATCCTCCCGGACCGGGGCGCGAACCCGGTTCCCCTGCCTCGGCAGGCGGACGCGCAACCACTGCGCCACCAGGGAAGCCCTATTTTATTTCTTAAAAAATTTTTATTAGAGTATAGTTGCTTTACAATGCTGTGTTAGTTTCTGCTGTACAGCAAAGTGAATCAGCTATACGTATACATATATCCCCTCTTTTTCGGATTTCCCTCCCATTTAGGTCACCACAGAGCACTGAGTAGAGTTCCCCGTGCTATACAGTGGGTTCCCATTAGTTATCTATTTTATACATAGTATAAAATAGTATTTTATACTATTAGTATACTAATAGTATACTATAGTACTTTATACTATAGTATTTTATACTATACTAATAGTATAAAATAGTATTTTTTATTTTTTATAAAATAAAAAATACACTATATAAATAGTGTATAATGTCAATCCCAATCTCCCAGTTCATCCCCCCTCCCCGCTTTCCCCCTTGGTGTCCATACGTTTGTTCTCTACATCTGTGTCTCTATTTCTGCTTTGTAAATAGGATCGTCTATACTAATTTTTTCAGATTCCACATATATGCATTAATATACGATATTTGTTTTTCTCTTTCTGACTTACTTCACTCTGTATGACCCCGTTCTGTCTTTTGAATTTTGTTTTGTTTTCGTTCTTTTCACATTTTCTTTTCACTGGATTAAGAACAGGACATGTTTAGGAATGCCTGTTAGGATCCAAGCTACTGATGAAGCATTTTTAAAAAGCTGGGAGTGGGGAGGGGTGAAAATGCACTGCATGAAAGTGTCCCAGAGGCTTTGTTTTCACGTGACCGTTCGGATGTGTGATGAGAACGTGTTTGTGTGGACTCACAATCTGGCCTTGCAGAAAATGAGCCGGGGGAGGTACCCAGAGGGAGGGAGGCTGAGGAGGGGTCCCAGGTGCAAACGTGCACAGCAGCCTTGTTAATGATCAGGAAGAGCAAGCCAACTGCACAATCAGGAAGTTTTCAGCTGAGGAGCAAAAAAAGGAAACACCAGGGAAAATAGCACAATAATTGGAGGAAAACCCAGGGGGCAAGCAGAGACTAGGGACCATGTGCGCCCACTTTGTGCTGGTGATTTATTACAGTGCAGCCACGTTCTTCCTGAAGACAGATGAGAAGAGGGCCGTATTAAGGCTTCTAGGAGGTACATTAACTCCAGAAAGTTACTGTGTTGTGGTTCATTCAAAGTTTCATTAGGCGTTAAATGACAGATTATGGTAATGATGTTAACCATACAGGGCTAACATTTATTTAACTCTTACTCTGTCCTTGACCCCAAGCTCAACACATTACCTCTTTTAATATTCTATGAGCCCTATTACAAAGAGAATGAAGGTTAGAAAGTTTAAGTGACTCGTACAAGATCTCATGACGGTTAAGCGGCAAATTGGAACCCAGGTCTTTGTGATTCCAGAGGTTCTGGTCCTAACCACAACCTTACTGCCAATTGCATCACAGAAGTAATGTTACAGCCAAGTCCTTAGAAGAATAAGAGACTATGGGTAAAGCTGAATAAACCTAATAATTATAGCATCATTTTAATTTTAGTAGTGAAATTCAGTGAAACTCTGTGTGGATCAGCTATTTGCATCAAAACTCCCTTGCTCCCTCATCAGCAAACACTGCCTGTGGGAAACTCCAAAACATTCTTTAAGATAAAGCACAGATATCTCTTTTGCTGAGAATCCCAGATACCAGCAAAGGCCATAAATCTCTCTACTCTCCCTTCTTTACCCAGTCCACTCTTCACAGTAGCTCAGCTTATGATGTGTCTTCCTCATTAGCTCATGAGAAGGACTCATCTTATTCATCTTTGTGTCTCTATCACCTAGCAAAGTGCCTTGAACTTAGTAAATTCTCAATAAGTATGTTTTGAAGGAGTAAAAGAATGATGGGATGATAAAGCACAGATGCTATTAACTAACATATAAAATTAATTTGCTGTCACGATAACAATCATCTAGTTATTGAAGAAGTACATAAAACACATTAAACTGAATTGACAAATATGTTTGGTAAATCCTTAGTTCTAAATGTTACGCGCTTAATTACAAGCAATGAGCACCCCCAAAGGCATGGTTTTGATGATACATTTTATTATTGTCAACTTGTCTTTCTTACCACACAGTTGGCAATCATATTCAGAATAAGACCCAGCTTATTAGAGGCAAATACATAAATAGAGCAAATCTGAAACATTCCTATGTACCAAGGGACCCTTTGTGTGTCCTTATCCGCACCTTTTAAGCAGGTGTAGCCAGGCTCTTCGGGACAAGAATGGTTTCTTTACCTTTATCTCTTTCTGTCCCTTCTCAAGTGTCTGTTTCTCTTGCATCACTGTAGATTCAGGTCCTTAAATCTGCTAAACGCTTTCTTGCTCTGGACACGTGGGCAGCATATTTTTCCTTGGTAAAATCCCCCTCCCTACTTTGCCTTGCTACCTTCAACCCTGGCTCAGACGCTGATTCCTCGGGGAAGTCCTCGCTCTTTATCAGACAGCCACCCCTCTTCCTTGGTCCCATGGAGATACTCCTGTGCCTCCCCACAGTCCCTCCCTGACGTTTTAGAGCAGCCTTTGTGAAGGGCTGTCCTGAGGTCCTTTCCTCCTCTGTGTTCCACGTGCTAACCTCTGTCTCTTTCAATCCTGTGTCTCCAGGACCTAGCATGAGGCCTGGTGCACACTGGGTAGGGAGGAAAAGAGGGAGGGGTGGATAAATAGAGGAAGGGGAGGCCGACTCTAGTGCCATCCTGTCATTTTCTAATGTTGGGGACAAATATGAAGTGCTCCTCAGCCATCCAATTCAGGTCCGGAGTCTATCCTCATGGCTGAATATTTAGCTGGCATTGATCCAAACATCGTTATTTGTTGAGAGGATAAGTCAATTTCCCCTACTCTCATATGTAATAGACATTAGCCCACACATGATAATGGCATCCTTATTAGAGGAGAAAGGAAGGGGAGAATAAGACAGAAGTGCACACACACACACACACACACACACACACACACACACACACACGCAGAGAAGGAGAAGAGAGAGACTGATTCTTTTCCTGGAATAGGGCAGAGAAAACCAGTAGAAGGCAAGAGTTTCGGGGAGGCAAATGGAGTTTTAAAGTCAAGGTACCCATATGATACCACTTATATGTGGAATCTAAAATATGACAGAAACAACTTGTCTACGAAACAGAAACAGACTCACAGACAGAGTACAGACTTGTGGTTGCCAAGGGGGAGGGGGATGTCGGGGAGGGATGGGTTGGGAGTTTGGGATTAATTAGCAGATGCAAACTATTATATGGGGAACGGATAAACAACTAGGCCGTCCTGTACAGCACAGGGAACTACATTCAATACCCTGTGATAAACCATAATGGAAAGGAATATGAAAAAGAATGTGTATGTATATGTATATATACATGTATAACTGAATCACTTTGCTGTGTGGCAGGAATTAACACAACATTATAAATCAACTATACTTCAATAAAATAAATTTAAAAAAATAAATTGGAAATGTCTCAAACATCACAACTATAGAGATAGTTCCATTTAATAAGTAATATACCTATGTAATTGAGAAAAAATAAAATAAAAAAGTCAAGGTACCAGTCATTCACATTGTTACTCTATAAGCATTTTGAGATTGATAGGCTGGGGACAGATAAAAACCATGGAGTGTTTTCATTTTTTAACCATCTCCATACAACTGAATTTCATATCAGCATCACCATCTACTGCAAATACTTAAACCGGGGATGTTACGGTGACTTTATAGAAAACCTCATAAAATATGTAGATTATCTCAGGGCTGAAAGGTGAAAAATAATTATATCTTTAAAGTCCATTGCAAACTCCAGATGCTTGCACAGCTGTATTTTAATATTCCAGTACTAGGACAAAAGTGGATCTTGCTATGTGCCTCTTATCTTCCCCTCACATACCAGGGTTGTCAGTGCCATTGGCAATTTTACATGTAAATGAGCCTATCCATCACTCCTTACTTTGCAGCAACTCACTTCTAAGCCTGCCATAGAGTTACACCATTAAATATCCCTGCTTTACAATATACATCATGGCATATTTGACATCAATCAGCTGTGTCAGCCTGCTCACTGTAAACCATAAACTTGCTCTGCATCCCTCTCTGCACGGGGTGATTAAACCTGCTTGGGGTAGCCTCCTGACTCCAGTGATAAATGGCAATTCGTTTCCTCCTTGTTCTTCCTCCCAGTGTCCCCAGTCTCTGTCCCAAGCTCCTCATGCCTGCCTGTTGGAGGAGGTAGGGGCCAGGGGAAAGTGTGCACTGAGTGTGAATTTGTGCATATTCGCGTTCAAATCCGGACCTGGACCATCATTGCTTGGCTCTGGGTTATGACTTTGTCATTTTAAAATGGGGAGGAGGGGCTGCATCCTTTGTCATGCTACAAGGACACAAGGGATGGGTATTCAGAGTTCTTCTAAAGACAGCTCTCCTGCCTGGAAAAGAAATACCAGGACAGTGATTCTCACCTCCTTGTGATGGATGCTAACCACATGTCCATCATCCCCCTGCAAAGAATGTGTAATTTCTGCCAGGTCATCTCTCACTACATCCAAGTCCTGTCCAAGAGATCATATCAGAAATAATGTGAGTGAAATGACACTATTATAAGTATAACCTAGAATGTGTTCTAACTGATGTTTGTAAGTAGTTCATGTGCAAACCAGGTCTTTACTAGAAGTAACACGTTACGTGTAACGTGAAGGGAAGTTGCATCACACAGTACGGTTGATTGCAACACGCCAGGGTATCATGACACTCCAGCTGAAATCTGCCAGACTAGATGATGCTTTTTTTCCAGCAGGAAAAGCCATGAGGATTTTAGTAACGTGAAGAGATACTCCACTGAACTGACTAGGCAATTCATCTGATCACTCCAGAAGCCCTTTCGCCCTTCCTTCTGTTTAGTCTGAGATAACAGCTACTTCTTCTGCTTCCTGGCACACTGGCCAGGCCATCTGCTGACCAGTGGAAGCAGCCTCGATCCTGTGTGCACTCCAGAATGTCTCCTAGGCAATCAGTCAGAAGGCTCTTCGGACCCAACAAAACACTCAGTGGTAAACACTCTTTATCCACATGTACCCCGCTTCAGCCACAGACCTAGCACCTACCCACCTACCACTTGCTCTGATTTCTGTCAGTCTGGCCACTCACTCATTCATCTCTTGAGTCCATAGTGGTTTGTCCAAACCAGGGAGGACAGGCCCATCTGGAAGGAGCAGAGTGGAGAGCCGTGCTGTTGACTTCAGCCACAAATCCTATTCAATGTCACGGCCCTTGCAGGATGCCCACACACACAAAAGAACATTTTGAAGGTGGGTGGCAGGAGAGCGAAGAGAAATATAAGGGAACAGGACGGACATGGGGAACGGAAGTGATTCTGTTTGGGGGATTCAGCTGGTCTCGTGAAGTAAAAGGAAGGGCTGGGCAGAGAACAGGAGGGAGGAGAGAAGCAGGAAGCAAAGGAGGGGCAGGAAGGGAACAAAGGAGAAAGTTAGCTTCTTGCTTTCATTCTTGGGACATCAGAGTAATGAACCCTCTTTCTAGAGAAGACGAATGGGCAGCTGTAGAGATTATGAGTGAGGTTTTATTGCAGATCAATAAATCTGCTTCACACATCCCCGTCTGGAGGGAGTTTTAATTTAGAGGAAAGAGTGATGCTCTCACAACAATAAATCAAAAAAGTTGTGTATTCACGTATGCATTAACCTTCTATCAAAACATACATCGGCGTCAAGGCAGGGTTTGGTAACAAATCTGGTAGGTGACGTGTAAGGACAGCCACTGGAGGCCCATAGCTCACCTCCCTTGGGACACAGAGAAGCTGCTGTCTCACTCGGCACCCCAGGCCCCCGTGATTCTCGCGAGAACTGAGGGGAAGCCGAGGATTTATATCAGTGCCGTTAACAGGAGTCGCTGGTTGTTACCTGAGGACAGCTGCCTCAGATCAAAATGAGGAAGAGTTCTCCGCAAAGGAGAAAGGAGATTTCGCAGCAACAAAACTGAGATGGCAGCTGACAAAAAGCAGAATGGGGCACATCTAGGAAATCCTGAGAGCCGTGTGCAAACCCAATTTAAGTGCTGGAGGAAACTCAGAAATCCTCCCTGTTGGTGCCAATGGATCATTTTGGTTTCTCACCCTCTGTGGTCCCCTGTTCTGTACCAACACCCCTCTCCCACCACAAGATCATGACGTTGGCTGGAGGCCTGGGAAGGCGTGGTCATGAACTAAAAACAGAGGATGCCCTGGGCAGGGGAGTGTGGATGTGCAGAACAGCACTGCAACTTGAAAATGTAAATCCAATCAGACACAGTATTAATCAGCTACAAGATATCCCAGGAAAGCTGGCGTGTGGGAAAGACACCACTCACTTGCTAACCAGCCGGTGTTGGTGTTGCCTAGTGATGTACTGACTATACTGTTCTCCCAAAGACTTTTATAGAAATCGGGGAAGGAACTAAAGAAGTGAAGCACTTACTGTCCACCGTCAACTCAATCAGCATCTGCAAGCATTTTATACATGTAGGATTGCATATGTGCAGCCACCAAAGCAGACATATTCTGTTCTTCCAAAGACTTTTATAGAAATCGGGGAAGGAACTACGTTGTTCCTCCAGAGACTTTTATAGAAATCGGGGAAGGAACTAAAGAAGTGAAGCACTGAGTGTCCACCGTCAAATCAATCAGCATCTGCAAGCATTTTATACATGTGGGATTGTGTATGTGTAGCCACCAAAGCAGACATATTCACTTACCATATATGCATCTATTAATGCCTTTATTTTCTAGGACACGAATAGACATCTCTAGTCACAATAGCACTGCTAAGTAGGTGCAACGAATCCCATATTACTGATGAGAAAAGTGAGATTCAAAGGGTTCAAGAAGCCAGGATTCCAGTCCTGACCTGTCTGACCTCACTGGCTGGGCTTTTCTTCTATCCCACCAGCCTCTTGGGGTGTGTGTGTGTGTGTGTGTGTGTGTGTGTGTGTGTACACATGCATTCTTCTACAGACCTGACTCCCTTCCTCCTTCCCAATCTAGTTCCTAATATGCTCCTCCCGTGTGGGCTGCTTCACGGGGATAACTTAGTACCAGCCTTGAACGTGATGTTTCACACTGGGACACCCTCCCTGATCTGACTCGCGCTTGGACACCCAGCTCATGACACAGCACCTTCACTGGACAACACCAGCTCCACTCAACACAGCGAATTCTTCCTTGTTTTCTACCTTGTAAGTATCTCCGTCAGAGCACTCTTTTCTCTTCCCTGAATCCGTCTTTTTACAGGTATGATTTCTTTGTGTTCGCAGTTCACAGGGACTAGGGCTTCTTTACACTTATTTACATCTTCCTTAGCGGAGTGTGTGACCCAGATTAGGTCTCGCTGCTATGAGAATTCCAGTCCCGGAACACTTATAACCAGACTGCCAGTCCCTGCCTATCATTAGGAATCTATGTATTCCCCAGGTGCCCTCCCAACCCGACTGCCTTCATCCTCCTTAAGCCATCCACACGTATCTGCTCATCAACTCAGAAATGTCTATGAGGTCAGCTCATAAATCCCATTCCAGAGATAAGTAAAGTGAGTCATAGAGAGACCATGGCTGGGCCCTCATGACTCAGTGAGTCAGCTGAATGGCCCAACACGACCCTGGACTTTGGAATGATTACAGCTTAACCTTCGCTGCCTGATCTTCTGAATCAAATTCAAGGAATGATGTCTCCAAAGTGTTCATGTTCAGCTTAAAACCTCCCAAGCCCTCTGCTGAATACACTGAAAGTGTCAGTCAGTTTTAGAAAAGATCGTGACATCATGAATAATCTTCCACATATCAATCCACAGTGCCTGAACACCAGTTACCATCATTATGGAAATAACTCCTGTACAATCCTGTCAGAAGGGTATAAAGGGAAAGAAGGTACAAAGAGAAAGCTTTGATAATAACAACAACAGCAATAACAAGTAGTTATTAAATGCCTAGTACGTGTCAGACACTTTTCTAGCACAGGGAGTGCGCTGGTGAGTGAAAAAAGTGCCTGTTCTCAGGAGATCTGCACTCCACCTAACATCTTTATACCACCAGCAGCCACCAGTGTTTACTGGGGACTTTCTGTGAGCCAGGCACCCTCGTTAGCACTTTATTCCTGCAACAGCAGGAGCGGGCACTTTGCAGATTCCACACTGGGCGCAGAGAATTTCAGGAGCCTGTATGGGGACACAAAAGGGACAGCCAGCCTGAATCCAGCGTCCACGTTGCTAGTTCTTCCCCATAATGTTTCTCCTATGTGGAGAAATTCTCCCTGCTCTCAGCACCGTTTTCCTTTTTGGAGGGAACTTTTTCTGGACTTTGAAGTAGCTCTTTAACTGCTTTCCCTGCCGCCAGCCTGTCCACTCTGATCATATGCCGGCCACAACGGTTTTCCAAAAAGGGTAGTGCCCACCTCCAGGCACCTTCAAAGCTCTCCAGGACAGAGCAAAGAAAGGCCCGATTCCCAAGCATGGTCCTGAAAGATCGGCCACATTTACACATCCAGACTGCATTCCACATTCCTACCATGGCTCCTTCAACTCACGGCCTTGGGAGCTGCAGGCCCACGTGCTGCCTCCTTTGCTCTCTCAGACTTTTCCTACACCCAGACCGTTCCCTTCTCCTCTTAGCTTATGCCTGCCCCGTGTTTCTTTCCAAAATCAGATAAACTATCACTTTTTCCGTGAATACCACTCCACAGCCTTCAACTCTACCCATCCTATAATCCAATTTATTAACTCCATTCACGGTGAACCCACCAGCACTTTCCCAATGTCTCCATTACGGTGTTTATTTCCTAATAAGTATTTAGTAACGGTTTATGTGGTTTTCTCCTCCATCAAAATTCGTGAAGTTAAAAGCAGAGACTGTGTAATTCATCTTGTAATCCCTGAGGTGCTGAGCACCATGCCTGGAATATAACAAGAGCTTAATAAATATTAGTTGAATTGAATTTGTTCTTTCTATTATGAAAGAATGTATCATCACATCTGGGAAATGGCTGGTATGGTGTGATGTGTGTGAAGAGCATTAGACCAGGAAACACGAAATCTGGAATGAGCTGTTTGCTCTGCCCGGAGCTTGTCGTGTGACATTAGGCAAATCCCTTGTCCTCTCTGAGTCCCATGATCACATCTAAAATAAGAGGGTGGCACTAGATAGTATGAATTCCACTATGTTACACTATAAAATCCTCAAAAATCTTCCTCGTATGCTTCACCTATTCGTTAAATATTTACTGAGCATCTTTTCTAATTCGAGGCACTTTGTTAGGCTCTAGGGGTGTGGAAGCAGACAGACTTTGGAATCAAGAACCTTACATGCAGTTCTCGTATCACCTTTGTGATCCAAGCCGGGTGGCCATATTAACTACACTTTCTTTATCAAAAGAGAAAACTAAAGTTCGGAGATCTGGTGATTATTAGATTCTCTTAATGCTCTTATGTTCTGAGGTATAGTCACTGAAGGCATATAAACAATTCTTTATAACTTTCCCCACCGTCGAGAACAAAGTTCTTCAAAGATTTTTCACTTAAGTTTATAGAAACGCTCAACTACTATATGGAATTTACCAGGTAATCTAATTTACCTCACTGACCACTTTTGAAAAGGTGTTGTCAAGTCAACACTGCTTCATTTTTTCATGCTCATAAAGATATAAGAGGCAGTCCTCACAGAGGGAACAAGGAACATTTCCGTTAAAGATACTGAAATGAATTCATGATGTCTGATCTGATTTTCCCATAGAAATATGTTATCATGTAGGTGACATTATTCACCCAAAGAGTGATGGCCAACATTTTATAGGTATGATGATCAACATCATACGTAATTTTGTGCAAATGATAAAACTCTATTCTTTTTAAAGCAGAAAGCTTTTAAAATCAGTTTGACCCATTAAATTCAACAAATATTCTAAGCAACTAAATTATGTAAGGAGCTCTGATAGTCTCTGCTGGGAAAAGAAATGTGAGGAAGATAGTGTCCACTGGGAGCTTTGTTCTATTATTGACAAGAGGAAAATGACATGAATATCGGTGCTAAAAGTCGTTAAATGATAAGTGCCTTAAAGAAGGAAGAACATGAATTAACATTAACATCGATCATTTGCTGTGTTCCAGGTTTTATCATCCATAAGTATTATTGCCCTTGAAAAGAGAGTTGTACTGCTACAGTCATAAAGAGTAAACTTTTAAAAAACGAAGGAATAAAGGTCTGTTAGTCTGAGTCTAAATCTACCGCAAGCCGGATAACTACAAATCATGTTCTTTCCATGTTTTGGAGTTCACATACACACAGAAAAGTTTCACTTGGTAAAGAGATCAAAGACGTCTTCTTGTGGGAGAAGATTTTACGCTGAGCTTTACTGGGATGGGTAGAATTTTGGTGAGTGAATAATAAAGGCGGGATTCCAGCTGGAAGGAAGGACCAGAGCAAAAGCAAGGAGACGGGGACTTGTAGGGATGGTCATGTAATAACAAACCTTCCAGACTGTTTAGAGGTGAGGGCTGGTCATTGATCTCATGTTTATTCTACGTTGGGTGCTACGGCTATAAAGATGAATAAGATGGTCAAGGTGGTCCCACCCTCGTAAAAGTAGATACTGTAACGCAGAAATACACAGGGCACAGTGAGAATAGAGAAGGACATGACTAATGTCAAGTAAGGTGGAAGAGTCTCTGCAGAGAACATAATCTTTACACTGAGTTTTGAAAGGTGATAAAGAGTTTGTCAAGATGGAGGAGATGGAGTGAGTTTGGTGGGGTGCGGGAGGGAACGATAATCTGGCGGAAGGAACAGCGTGATCAAATTCAGACACGTCATCCGGTGGGGATGTCTGGTGTGGCTTGGAATGGTTGGTCCATGCAGAGGAAGAAGGAGAAGGCTTGGGGTGGACCAGCACACGCATGGGGAACCCCGAGCGTCAAGCCAAATCCCCTCACCTGTGCCGGAAAACAGTTTGGACTTAATATTCCTGGCAAAGAAGGTATTGATACCATGAATTGTTTCTGATAAGGGATGGTTCAGTCAGAGCTCTTCTTTGGGAAGATTAATATAGCAGAGACATGAAGGGGGAGAGATTAAGTGGTTGCCCCGATAGTTCAAATGAGAAGTAATGAAATAATAAACGAGGACGGAGGTCGCTGAAATGAAAAGGAGGGGTGGGCTATTATAAGGTTAGACTCAACAGATCAACAGACCTGAGAGACAGGCTTTGGGTAGGGGCAAGGGAGAGAGGGCTGGTGACAGAGTCCTCAGGCAATTATAAACGTAGGATTCGATTTCAAGAGAGGAGTCAAGGTCGGAGACAGATTTAGGCATCATCCCTGCAGAGGTGATAATTGGACAGTGAGAGGTGAGAAGAACGCCAAGGAGGAGAGTACAGAAAAGGAAGGAAAAAAAGCCAGGGACCAAACCCTAGAGAATTCCTTTGCTCGGGAGGTAGAGAAAGGCAAGGGGGTGGAGGACAAGTGGCTCCGGAGGTAGGGGAAGGACGGGAAAGCCCGTCTCCAGAGGAGCAGTGGCTGCCCGGGAAAATGTTGCAGAAGGGAGTAGGAGGGGTTGAGATTCAGCCAATTATTTGATAGTTAATAAGTCGGTGACAAACTTTAAGAGATGAATTGGGAAAGAGTGTTATGAGGAGAAAACAGGAGCATCGAGATGACAGAAAACACTAAGTGCTTGATGTTCTCAATGAGAAAGGAAGGCGAACACCCCACAGAATTAAGCTCACCCCCCTGCCACGGGGAAACATTATTTACACTTGCCTGATTTGCTGTTTGCATCTCTGTGAAATGTTTGGAAACTCAGGATGCCGGGCCTACCAAGCGTTAGAATTAAGTGCATGTGCCCGTGACTGGCACCATCCCTGACTCTGCCTGAAGCTCCCCCCATCCCCTACCCCTGGGGCAGCACATCTGATCCTAAGTAAGAGGCAGTCTTTCTCAACAGCAGCAGGGATATTGCACAACAGGGGGGATAAGCTCAATCAATAACCCGATGAGCAATTTTATAAAGTGGGGAAAACAGCACTGTGTTTTTGTTTTTCCCCGCAGTGGCTGCAGCTATCAGCCGTCTTCCGAAGTGCAGAAAGGAATATGAGGGCGGCGCTCTGGAAACCAGCCTCTGCTTTCTGCACTCCCATCACAGACCAGACCAACAATCAAGGACTGATCAGCAGCTCAGAAGCAGAAGCGCGACGTCCCAGGAGAGACACCTCGCTCGTAGCCCCGCCTCGTGACGCTGCCCTGACCCCCCACCTCGGTGCCACCCAGGCCCCCGGGGTGCCCATTTGTACCAGAGAGAGGACATAACCTCCTGCCTGAAGGCACCCACACTTGGTGGGTGCAGACAAGGAGGCTCCGTGGGGCATTACGAGCTCTGAGGGAGAATAAAGGGCAGCCGATAAAACCCCAAGTAGCTGAAGTGCTGTTTTCATGCAAATGTGGCCCTAAGTAAAATGAAAAGAGGCTGGCCTGGGAGGAGGGAAAGGAATGAGAAGAGGATGCAAGAGAAAAGCTGAGTTAATTCTAAATGGGAGGTTTTTCAGAGAGGCATTAGCCGCTCTTGAAGGAAATAAATAGGCTTTCTCCCCACATTTATTAAATTTCTATGATTCTCTTATTTAGGAGTCCTTTATTTTCAATGGAAAGAGGATAAAATTCAGGTACATTTCACAAAGAGAGGATCTCTATTACCTATTTACTGTAAAATGCCCAGAATTATTTCTTCAGGAAATGGAAAGATGAGGAGAAACTTCCCTGAGGGAGAAGGGGGTATGGCAGGCCTGGGGCCTGGGGCGGGCGGCAGGAAAGCTGTGCCCCCTTCAGTCAAACAGAGGGAGTGGGAGAGGGTTCAAAGACATCAGAGAGTGACATGGGAAGGGCACAGGGTTTGTGGGAAGGAGGCCTTGTTCCAGTGCCACCTAACTGGATGTGTCATTCAACTTTGGTTTCCTCATTTACAGCATTGCATTATAAATAGTTCACCTCCCTTCTGTACTGTGAGAAGAAAATGGGATGAAAACATGAAAATGTGCCAGAAAAAAACATGGTTACAATTGTTCTATATAAATACAAGATGCTAATACACTTGAAAGAAGGAAAAAAAAATGTCTCCTGGTAAGGACGTTTTTAAAAAATGAAGGGTCTCTGTCCTGGTGCAAAACAGCCACAGCAACTGTCCATCTCCACGTGCTGGATGGAACGCCCTCTCTAAGGGGACCTGGGGCTTCAGCGGGAAATCGAGCGGCCCAAGGCTGCTGCAGGAGCGAACAGGAGGAGAGGCTGCCGGCCTGCTCCCTGGCTCTGGGGGCCCAGACATCTCAGCTGGGTTCTTTGCCCACCCAACGTGGTAACTCTTAATAGGCCACTGGACCCAGTGAGCTGCCCTATATTCAGGACAAATACATTCTACCTGTATCTGCTGTGTTCTGATTTAAAATCTCAACTTCAGAAAGAGTTTTTGAACTGTTTCTTTTTTTCTCCTTGACCTGGTAAAAGTAGTTCACATGAGTCATAATGGGTTTGATGTGATGCAGAAGTGACCCGTCGTGTGTTGTGTAAAAATGCTAATCTTCCCCCAACCATTTCCAAATTCTTTAATTCCCCTGATACATTAATTCTAACTCCAACATAAAATGCCCCAATACCCCTGAGAATCCCAGGGCAGAAATTATAGCAATTTCCTACACTGGAATCAAATTCCAAGGTTGGAGAGCATGGGCCATGGCCTGGCATTAACTCAAACATCCACGTGAAAGATTATGGCGGGCAGCTGTGATTCCATTAAAGGGGGCAATTTCAACTCCATTTCCTTGATAAACAGACAGAAGCTCGCCCCTAAACTGGGCTTGATAGATTTGATTAGGGTAGAGTTTTTGGAGGTTGTGGTTTCTGCAGGAGAATTGCTATTTGATGTACAAGGCCAAATTGCACTTGAAATCTCCTTGCATCCATAGGGGAGGGAGAAGGAAGAGGATGGAACACCTAGCCAATTGCTAGCATCCAAGCAGCAGGGGAGTCAAGCTGTTGTATTCAAAATATCTGTTAGGTATGCAGCCAGTGTGTGCTGTGGAAAGCGTGCCAGGCTCAGGGGAAACAATGATTAAAGGCAGCAAAACCAAATATTATTTAAACAAAGCAAAATGTACCCATCCGATTTCTTTAGCCCACGCGGATCTTTTTCAGGGAGAAGGAAAGGTATGTAACCTCCTTCGGGGACACCTGTGGTCCCATCTTTCAGAATTCCCACTGGGAGCGTAGGGCCTGGGAGGCACGGAAGCTGAACCTCATCCTTTAAAGCACGTTCTCCCAGCACAGACACAGAATGATGGGCCAACTGACCGTCAAACCTCCTCGCCTGCTTGTTTCATCATAAATAAATGGGAAACAACACTTGCGTAGGTCAGCTCCACCGATAAGGCGACGGGGACTGTAATTACCTCTAAATTCCAAAAGTCGCAAACCCTTTTTGTGGGTAAATCTGTTTGCTTCCTAAGTATAAGCACGTCCAGGAGTGCTCGGACTCCTTCACGACTGCCCTTTCTGCCTGGCCCAGTGCCAAGGGCACAGGGAACTGAGATTTATTGAGGATCTGGAAGGTGCCAGAAGGTGCCAGAAGATCTGGAAGGTGGGGCTTCATGTGCACCGCCCCACATTAAATCCACTCACAATTTTGGAGGTGGCTACTGTTTCTTCATTTTTAATTAAAGGTAATCAGTTTCATTAGCGTTAAAGAAAAATGCCATGTTCTTGTAAGTGACAAGAGGTAGACTAGGATGTAAACTAAAATTGCCTGAGGCCAAAGTCCTACTCACTCCATCCCACGGGGCTGCTGCCGCAGGTGATGCAGGTGGGCTGTAAGGGCTCTGGTGGGAACGGGGCCACACTGAGTCAGCAGTGCAGGAAGGGTTCCATCCTTGATGAAAGCAGCAGAGCTTGAAGGACAGAGTCAGTATAAAGAGCAGAGGAAAATGATACATGATTTAGATTACTGGAATTTAGCATTATATGAAGCAGTCATCAAATCAGCCTCCTTTAAAGAGAAAAATTGATTGGCAAGTGGCTGTCTTGAGGAGACATGAGGAGATAGTGGAAGAGCTCTTAGGGACCCGGGGTGCAATGCCTCCTCTGCCACCTGCCAAAATCCCTGTACTGCATCTTTCGGGAATTTAACAGATGTGGAGATTCATTAAGCATCATCTTCTGCGTATGTCACTGGGTTTTAATGAAACCACTCTGGTACCCCACATCAAAGCTATTTGAGAACCTGGGTCCCACCCACATGAATCTACTGTTTTACAAAAACCCTACATTTTTATCCTGGAGCACTGTCTCCTCACATGAATATGTCCAACCTGGATATTTAATAGAATCTACCCCAACCATAATTTTGAAACTTTTCTGTGTTGTTCCCTGTCCTCCTGAACCTTCGACTTTACCGATTCGAACCAAGCCTTCAGAAGTGACTTTCTTTATGGATCAAATACGTTCTTAAGAACATCAGAATATACTCTGCCCACCCAGGAACTGAGCCAGACTCATAAATGTACCAACTCTCTATTTACTTTCTCCTCCCTCTCACAGCTACTCGCCTGTGTCCGCCTCAGAGAAGAAGTCACTGGCTCTTGTAACTACTGCCTTGATCAGCTGTCACTGGATTCAAAGCCCCAGAACCCGCCTCCCCACTTCTGGCACACAGACGGAAACTGAATCTCCACTGAGCCAGGATGGATCAGGCTGCACTCCAAAGCTGAAGACAACCTGATTTCCCTTCTGTCTTCAGGAGCCTTTAATCACCACTCCTCCCCTCCAACTTAGACTTCAGAATGAGCCCTACCCTATGGGTGGCCCACAAGTTACCTGAGGATATAGAACAAATAAATGCAGTCCTTTTGGTTTGATCTGTATACCTGCAGGGTTTCTTCCTGATGCAAGAGTCAAAGATATCTGTTAGCCCTGATCAGACTCTTCCTGACTTGGTCCCTGGAGCCCCTCCAGTGTTCTGTGCCAAGTACCACACCGCGGCCTGACTCTGTGAATTACATGGGATGGTTTCAAGCAGCCTCTCCATTGTCATATAGCATGCTACTCAGGATTGGGGTCATACTGGGGTTTGGGAGTGGTGTATAGAGTATGTAGTCGCATTTATCTTTCAAGATGGATATTCTGAATTGATTAGAAAGGGTGAGAGGCATTGGCAATTTTGCTTCCTGTTCTTTTTACTGTTTTAGAATTTTAATCAACGATTAATTAAACAAATATTTACACTGGTCTAATTGCAGGGAACGTATTATTGATTAATACAGACATGAAGCCTGCTCTCATGGAACTTAATGGTCTAGTAGGGGAAAGATCATTGAACAAGCAGTTAGAAGTTCACTGGTTGTTACCATCTGCTTCCTGAAAGCACCTAAATAACCCAAAGCAGGTGCGGGTACAGATGGTCCTTTCCCATCTACGTGGAAGGAGATTGCAGTACCCTAAATGGCCCAGGATAATATCTCAGAATCCATAAAGTTGGAAATGATCTAGCTACAGCATATCTGATATTCACACATTAGTAGAAATGGACAATGATAACATACTGTTTGATAAATATAGATCAGTAGACCTTTAACTGTTGGCGATGAAAGAACATAGGAAGTGTATTGTCTTTCTTTCTAGAAGTTAGGAAACCTTAAAGTCAGCACCAACCATAGTACCGAACACATAATAAGTGCTCATTCAATATTTGTTAAGTGAATCAAGCAAAAGATTGCTATCTGCTCTAAAGTAATCAGGCTTTGGACTCCTCCTTCTTGCCAGCCTTCCTGCCACATCCTTGTCCTGGTGGAAGCCAGGCTGTAGGAGGGCAGATGCAGTGAAGCATTTGGAAGAGCCTCCCTCTGACCCTGCATGTAGATCCTGATCCTCAGCGGAAGAAGAGAAGGACATGGCGTCACGTGTGGGTCCTCTGACATCTCCGTGATAACAGTGGCAACTAGGAAGTGGTGCCCAGGGGAACCTGCAGACTGCAGGCTGAACATCCACACACATCATCAAGACGAGGATCACAAGAGCCACTTCATAGCACATCTCCAGTTAATTTATTTTATCCTATCTCCCATTATTACTACCCTTTTCTTGTTCAGGTCTTGTATCAATATGCTTGGCTAATTTTTTTCTGCCCAGCTGCCATCCTTGGGCAGAAAAACATCTGGTGTACCCCCAAAAGGCATTAGCCCATTAAGAAAGGCAAATTGATTTTTTAAAAATTTCATAAATCAGCAGTCAAATGAAAAATGTCATTTTAAATTATAAACATAACCGAGTTGAATACACTGTTGCTAAGTAGCACAATTGGAATCATTTATGACTGTTTAATATCTGTTGGGGGGCATTGTCATTTTAATTATGTGTTACAAGGTAAGATAATTATTTACTGGGGCTGACATGGAATTGCCAATAATTACTTAATATCTGTTGGAAATTATACAACAGTTTTTAATTAGTGATACATACTAAAGTGATTGTTATTTTCCAACAAATGCGAAAATCCATCCATGAGAAGAGACACTTGGGACTTACATTAGTAATTGTTCTAAAATGCATTATTGATTTATGCACATTACCATGCTGTGTTATTACTTTTCAATCTTTGAGAGATTCTTGCCTACATCAGCGAAAGAACAAGAAAGTAAGTAACAACACCCAGAGTGGGCCATCAGCTAGAGGAAAAGACATATATGTGAACAGGCCCCACGTGCCTCCTATGTCCTTAGACTCTCTCCCCGGGATGAACAGATATGTTGCTACAGGCGTACACAGCGCTGTTTGTCCACGCGTCTCTTCAGTTCAATGAGGAATTCCTGAATGGTGGGAATCAGGGCCTTTTTCTCAGGCTCACTGCATCACCTCCTCCCTTCTGGGACCACACCTAGAGTAAATGTTCTGTAAAGAAGTTTGGATGAAGCTGTGGAACTGAGACGGTGGTTCACAAAATGCCTTTCATTGTTTTGTTAATGTTCTTTTGCTCGTCCTTGGACACCGCAGAGGAAAAAACAATGTAAAAATGATCCCACTAGTTTCTAATAAATGGTTTTAAGTCATTTAAATACTTGGTGTAAAGATTACCCAGGAATACCATTACTTATTGAACACATTATTCCTAATCTTTAAAAAAAAATTTTTTAAAAGCATTTAATTAGTATTACATTATTAGATCCTGCTAAGTATTTTCTTTATTTATTCATTAAACAATGAAGTGCTTTACTAAGAGAAAACAAAAGGAAGAAAGAGATTTCTATTTAATCTTTTGCTAAATATTTCCATGACTTGCTAAGGATCACTTCCAAATACTTGTAAGTGTAATAAATTCAATCCCTCCTACATTGACTTGTCACTGCCTCCCTCTCTAGGAAGAAGGAAGGGAGGGTTTCATCCTCCCCTGAAGGCACTCTCTACCCTAGGCCATGCGTTACAGGGGACCGGGTGTTACCCAGCCTTTGCTCCCACCCCCGCGGGGGCTCCACCGAGCTCCAGCTCCAGCCTCTCACCCCAGCCATTGATGCCAAGGGTATCCGCATTGCTTATATGCCCTGGCTCTCTCAGCTCCAAGTGCACCCTTTATATTCTGCCTGGTGACCATGCGGCAGGGATTCTGCAGACTAATTTCTTCTGTGCCACCTGGCTTCCTGCTGGCTCTTCAGCAGGGGACAGGAAGGACGGAAGGCAGGAGAGGGGACAGGGACTTGCTCCTTCCTGTTGGTGGCTGTTCCGTCAGCCTCACCCCAGCAATGGCCTTTCACCCTGGCAGCAGTACTTAGTTCCAGGAACAGCTGGTCGGTTTCCAGCTTCTTTCCACACTCCCCAACTCAGCTGCTTGTTCCGTCATGAGGACCGCATGGGCTGTGGCCAAGCGCCCCGCCCCCCAGAGACTGCTCCCAGCCCCGCATAGCCCCTCCTCCGTGCTGCTCCTGAGACCGCCCCCGTCTCCTCCTAGGACTGGTCCCAGCTCGCAGGGCCTTTCTATAGATCCCACAAGTGCTGGTTTCTGACAATCCTAACTTCTTCCCCTTGTTCCCCAGCCCCAAATGGACTCCAGTGTTTCCTTTTGTCCTTGCAGTCTTCCAGCACCTTGTTGCCTGATTCCCTATATTAGATGCTCTCGGGTGAAATAACTAGCGCGGGTTGCACCTTCCTGCCCGGCACTGATGTTACACCTCTACACACAAGTACCCATTCACAGCTCATGACGTCCTCTCCATCAGAAACATCTTTCCTCTTCCTCACCTGCAGAATGTCTGATCTGCTGTCGTGGTTCAGCTCAGGCATCACCTGCTCCCAGAATGTTACCCTCCCTGCTGGCCTGCACATCTTCTCTACATCCCTGAGCGCCCGGTACATCTTTGTGACTGTGCGCCTTACTCCATCACTCGGGTGTTTCTACGGTCCTTTCTCCCCAGTCAGTTGTCCCCAAGACAGTGTCACAACATGGGTCACTACCTCTCCCATACTTCTGACCACACCCAGCCTCTAGAATAAATATCACAAATTTCTACAGTTCGTCCTGAACTAACGTGCACTAGCCCCCTACTGGCCTAAATGTGAACTGAACTCCTAAGAGGATCCTGGGCCTCTACAGTTGTGGGACCAGGATTCTTACAGGGGAAACACCGGGTGAAAATGGCCTCGCTGTATTCTGACAGGACACTGTTTTGCCATCAGAAAGAATCATAGGAAAGGAGGGTAAAAGTCAGCTTAGTGGTGACTGGGTATCATTTCCTCAAGTTATATATTAAGCATTTGATCTTAGAAGAGTAGTCTATTTAAGGACAGTCCTGAAACACCACTAGTCCTTTCTTAAGTGATGCTAAGCAAATAGTTGATAAAAATATCCACTGCTTGTTGCTCACAAGCACCTGGACACTGCACTATCTCATTAAATTCTAACAATGACCCTGTAAGGGACAAATCACTAACCTACTTTGCAAAAATCCTTTTTTGCAAAAAGAAATCATTCACTATCTTATGATGAAGAAAAAAGTGATAGTAAAAGGACGGGACTTGGGTGAAGTGAGGGAGACCTCCTTAGGAGCAAAATCTAAGGAAGCAACAAAAAAACTCAGTAATCAACACACATATGTTAATACAATATTTTTAAAAAGTCAAAATGAATATAAAAATCAATGATAAACAAGATATGAAAAATTCAGGCAAAGATCAGGTAAGTGTTGCTGATTTTTCCTTTGTCCTCGGGGTCTGATACGGCAGCACTGCTTCTGAAACATGCACAAGATCTCACAGCCAGTGAGATGTGGAGCAGAAATGCAAATTCAGGCTCCCCAACTCCAAACCCTTATTCATCTACCGCTTACTAGATGGCCAGGGTGACCATGACATTTATCTGTAGAAGGCACAGCTTACTGTAGCTTTCTGTGCTGAATGTAGTGCGATCCAGGTAGGGGCTTTCAAAGGACATGAATGATTTTCACATGTCATATGGAACTTTCTTTAAACTCTACTCAGTCTATCTCTGGTTTTAGATGCCATGCATTTTAGGGCTAAAAGGTGCAGTTTTGACTTTATATGTACTACTTATTCATTTATTCATTCATTCATACATCCATTTGTTCAACTAATAGCCACTGAGCACCTCTTTTGTATTCAGTCTATTACCATTCTTTATTCAAGTACTTTTGGAGTTCAATGAATTAATCAGAAAAAAAATTAGCAAGGAGAGAAATTCTATCTGCCTGAGGATAACTCCCAAGGAATAAAGTAGTAAACTGTGGATGAGAAATAAAGGCGGACTACTTATGTTATAGTATTCATTGGTACCTGAAACTAGAGACCGTGGAGACATCAGGTGACTTGTCTGGCTAATGGCTACTGCAGATATATTATCTGAGTCCTGAGTATCACTGAGTTAAAGGAGTGCCCTTTTCCTCTGCTGCCTTAGTTTAAAGCAGGTCATGACAAAATGATCACCCAGGTGCTAAAGACTGGCTTATACACCAAATGCCAGTGTGACTACCCAGGGGTCCAGTGTAGAGATGGAGTTAGCTCCCTGGCCAGTGGTGCAGCAGAGAACACGGGTTTGTGAGGTGGGAGAGGGGCACCAAGGCGCTCAGCAGGCTGAGGATGGCATCGCGCTTCACACCCTCCCAAACCCCTTTCCTTTCTGACAACCAGCATCCGCTTGCTTGGAGAGTCCAGTGGTCTGAAGTGATCACACCCAGCAGATATCTGTAGATGGGTATTCTGTCTGTCCCACAGTAACAGCTCAGACAAATGGTAAATACTGAGGTCTTTTAATCTTCTCTCACAAATCAATCCCTCCAGCTCTCTAATCATTCTTGTTGCTCTGTGGTGACAACACTTCCATTTGTCTACCTCTCTCTGACACAGAAATGACAAGAAGCAGAGCCCAGCACAGCAGCTGGAAGGTAGCACTGGACCCCATCTCCATGTTCTGATGCTCAGACCGAAGCAGAAGCCCCCAGACTTTGCCTCTCTGCTTTAGGAACCTTCCACCAGGATCTCTTCCTAGCACACTGATTCCCGTTTTTGGGGAAAAAAAAAAAAAAAAAGGGGTGGGAGGCAGGAAACATGACATGTCAGGTTTGCAGAATAGAGGGATTTAAAATGGTCTAAAAGAAGTTCTGCCCCTGGTTCCGAAAGCCGGGACTATTACAGGGCTATGGAAGGGGCTGTACAGATTCCACTCAGACTACCGGGAGGGAAATACGCAGGTGCTTTGGCTTCAGGAAGTTGTTCAACATCTCTGCTACTCAGTTTTCATGTCTGTTAAATGGAGATAATGCTTCCTAGTTGATAGGGCTACTTCAAGTTAAAGGAGATAACACAGCAAAATATTGGGCATGGTATCTGGCATGCCTCTATTCAATCATTAACCAATATATATTGAGTCTGTGCCAGGTATGAAGTTCTGGGGTTGGTGTATACATGAGGTTCAGCATAACATTATCATCAGTGTCATTAAAAATGAAAACAATGAAAGAAGTCGTAGCAGCCAAATAGTAGTAGCATTTCCATTATTATTACGATGAAAATTATTCTGCAGATATAGCTGGCTCCATATCAGCCTCTCAGACCACATCCCCAGGTAGAGCTCAGTGTTTTGCAATTTTAGTGATGGAGATGAATAATGGAAAACTGAAAAGTCCTTCTAAACAGCGGCAACCCTCGCTAAGGAGAGGTCCCACGGCCTGCATTTAAATGGGACTGTCTCCACTCAACTTCCAGATGTGCATTTGCCCACCTGCATTCTGGGGAATCTGACCCAGACTCTTCCATTTTATAGGAGAGATAACTGCTACTAAGAGAAATTAAGCAGCCTAACTAAAGTAGGTATCATTCATTCCACAAGTATGTATTGATACTTATAAACAGATATTGGACAAGTTATGCAGACAACAAACCATTTTTATAGCTTAAGCATTCTTCCTATATATCAAATCAACTACCTTTATGCTTACTCTTTTTAACTGGAAAACAAAATGAAAGCAATACTAATTCAAAGAGCAAGGGCCATGCACGGCATTTCGGGAGGAATGGTGTGGAGAGGCCATGTCCATTTGTTAGGGACGTCTAATCTGCATCTTTTGCTGCCTCTGATGGAATAAGCAATGAGGCTGGAGGTGATGGTCAGAGAGAGAACTTTATGCGGAGGTGGTGGCAGCATTATGTAGCAGTGGAGAGAGGAGCTCTCCTGGTGGGGGTCCGTGAGAGGCTGGGCTATAATGAGACTGAAACCATCAAGGTGTAGATTTGGAACTTGGGCTTAAGTCCGGTCAGGCAGGGCTGGCGATCTACCACCAGGAATAAGCCAAGGCTTGGAGGATCAGGAATCCATGAGAACACACTCTGATCAGAGGACGCTGCAAGCAGGGGAGCGGGAGTCCCGATCAGGACCTGAACTTATTCGAGGACACAAGCCACGTTATGCCCATGACACTCTCTATTTATTGATCTCTTTTTGTTTTTTGCTGGGATGCTGAGTATGGATAAACCTTTTCCACCGTATTAAAATGTCATCTCTTAAAAGGATTTGAATGTTATTTAAGAGATAAAGATCAAGGTAAGGGGATTAGTCATGTCCCAAATACAGACAGCAGAATCCTTTTCTTGCTTTAACAGTTATTAGGTACCAGAAATAAACAGCCTATTAGGTGCCGGACACTGGTTCTACATCCATTAACTTCAAGGCTTACTGCAAAAAGCCCTGGGAAATAGACTTTGCTGTTTCTATCTTTAAATGAGTAACCTGAGGTTCAGTGAGATTAAATAACTTGCTTCAAACCACACAACCGATTAAACTTGGATCTTCACTTCAGTCTTTGGCTCCAGAGTCATACCTGGCTGTGTTTCACCTTCTAAGGGTCTTTTCACTAAATTCCTACTCACTCAGTTATTCACTGATGCCTTCATTCATTCACTCAACCCACAGGTATTTACTAAGCACAGCAAACCTTCGGTATTAAATGCTGGATGTAGCGCGGTAAACCAGGTTATTCTTGTAAAAGCCCCCCAGGCTGTGGAAGTCATGGTGGTGGCCATCCTTCAAGGCATGGACAATGACTGGGAAGGGGCATGAGGGGGTTCTCAGATGATCATAGTGTTCTGTTGCTCGATCTTGGTGCTAGTAACGTAGATGTGCTCAGCTTGGAAAATGCATGAAGTTATACATTTTTATGTTACATGGACTTTTCCGTACGTACATATCTATGTAGGTATATGCACACACATACACAAATGACACAATGAAATTATAAACACACACAAAAACAAATAAACAAGGAAAAAAGATACTGTCTTTGGCTTTAGAAAGCTAATGCTGTACAGAATTTTTTAAAAAATTACTCTTCCATACCAGAATGTCTGAAGGTACTCTATTCATATTGATGTCAGGTGTTGCTTACTTTTCTGTATACTTTGCTCTACTTTATATGTACTTAGCTTGAAGGAGTTAGGACCAAACTAGCCTTGACTCCCTCTTGCCTGTTCAGACAATTGTGCAAAAATCATTGGACTTGGAGAGAGAAAGCCTGGGCTTTGTTGCTGTTCTTTACTAACCTGTGTATTCAGGCATTGCCCTAAACACTTTTAACCTGATTTCTCACAATAACACCCACAATACAGGGTGATTTCAAGGATCACATGTGTTTAGTAAACCTTAAAGTGCTACTACTAATTAGTAATCGTTGTTGCTGCTTGCATCCTCAGTTCCACTAGAGACCTCTCCAAAGATATTTTTGAGTGATTCAAACAGACCTGGCAAAGTGGTGACCTGAATGCTTCTCTTTTCTCCTTATTTCCAACTTTAATCTGTCTTTCTTGAGCCATGTCTGAGGCCAAAGGGAAGGCTGATGCGAGCAACTCTGCTGGAATTGCTATGAAGAGAATTTCTATCGGACTTTCTCTCCTGTGAGCTGGAAAAGAACTAGAAATTATCTGCAGGGAGTCTTTGTCCAGACTAGAAACTGCTGGACCTTGGGACAAACCTCTCCCACAGCAAACTGCAGGGTCCTAGGTGGAAGATCGAATCTCAACATCTGCCTGGTTTGAATGGCCTGGTTCTCGCAGGTCCTCAGGAAGCCTAGGAGGAGCTGAACACGTGGGCTGAGTCCTCCTTGCTCCTGAGGCCAGGAGGGGAGGAGGAAGTGAACCCCAGGAGGAGAGACTGCTTCACCCTCCAGCACCTAACTAGTAATTTCTGAACAAGACCTGAATCCCAGTCTACTGAAAAAGAAAAATAATCTCTTCGAGGAGCACCAGAAGTTAGAGAATCACATGCTCAGCAAAATAGAGTTGCTAGAGATGACAAAGTGAATTAAATATAGATACATATTATATATATATAATATAATATATACACAAAGAGAGATTCAAGTGCAGCACACAAGTATATCTGAAGTTTAAAAAATTGCATAATTTCTTAAGCAAAAAATTCTATTGTTGAACAGAAAGAGAGAATGCCACCGTTGAGACTCAAATTAGTTGCCTAGAATATCAGAGGCAAAGTATATCTCAAAGCACAGATTAAAAGGATTAAAAGATGACAGTCATGAGGATAGACAAGACACAGGAGTTTAATATGCAAAAAAAGCTTTTTTCATATAGAAAAAAAAAACTGAGAAGAGAGAGGTAAAATCTGAGCAAATAATGGAGGAAACGTTGGGGGAGCTGAGGATAGCCCTGAATCTGAATACTGAAGGGGTTCACTCCACTCCAGACTGGATTGGTAAGAAAACACATGGCTCAGCATATCGCAGTAAAATTCTGGAATTCTATGTAAATATACAATCATGTAAACTCCTACACAGAGAGTAGCTTACAGAGGGAAAGAATCAGACTGGCTTGGAGCTCATGGGCAATGCAGGGAGTAGAAGACAAGGATGTAAGACCCACAGATAACTGAGAGCAAAGGACGACAGTGCGAGAATCCTGTGCTCCCTCAAGGTATCATTCATTCACCTGTCAGAGCAAAAGAAAGTAGTTGAGACGAGGCAGTAACTCAGGGACAGCTTAATGCATACGGCCGATCTGAAGGAAATGCCAAGAGCAGCTCGGAGCAAACAAGGAATGAGGCGCAACAGAGGCTTCAGGGCAAAGATGAGAGAAGAACGGGAGAAAGAAATCAGCACCTCTCTGGTTCCTCCCAGAGCTGAGCTGATGAGGAGAGCTTGCCTCGGAGTGTGTTTAAACCCATCCTCAGCAAGGAAGGCAAGTACACCCCACCCACACACATGGCAAAAGATAAAAACTGTCCAGTATGCTGCATCGAAACCTAGAATTTCAGGTTGGGAGGAAAGAAAGTGGGAAAAGCAAGCAAAGAATAGCAAAGATTTGATGTGTGGTAAGGGGGAGGAGGAAGAGACGTTTTCCAAGCATCGTGTCTAGTTGGGGAGGACTGGAAGAAAAAAGAGCATTTTTCTAGATGAGAGTCAATCCTAAGTGTAGAGGTTATATTTTACATTGTTTTCAAATAATAGGGAACAAATATGTGTCTGATTGTGTCAGCAAAGAAGACTATAACTGTTAATAATATAGAATGGAACTTCTAAAAATACAAAAGGGGAAACATAGGATGAGTATTCATTAAGATGTAATAGGTGTATATCTATGTATCTATGTATCTATCAATGTGTCTATGTATCTATCTTGTATCTATGTATGTGTGTATCTATCTATTATCTCTCTATCATCTATCTATGTATCTATGTAAGTATCTATTATCTATCATCTATCTATCATCTGTCTGCCTTATACAATATAGTCAATTGTATGAAACAAAATTATCCATGATGCAAGAAACACTTGATAAAAATAGGTATAACAGGAAAGAGTGATACAACTTTCCTAGAATTTGGCACACTTCGTAGACAAAAAGTGATAAAAAGATAGAAGAATTGAAGAATATAGTCAATAAAATTGACCTCAGATGTACTCTTACATTCTTATATGTTATATTTAGAGAGTATTAATTTATATACATACAAGGTATCATTTAAAAAACTAATCTTGCACTGGACTACAAGGAAACTTCAAGAAATTTTAAAAATAAAAGATTTTACAGGCAGCATTCTCTAATCAAAATTCCTTAAATTAGAAATAAATAATGAAAGCATGATGGAAAACCTTTACTTAGAAAATAAGAAACGTATCCCAGATCATCTTTGGGTCAGAAAAGGTAATTGCAAGTTATCAAAAAGCAAGATAAATGAAAATATCTCACATCAAGTCTATGGAACACCAGGAAAAATGTAACCTTAATTGTCTTTATTATTAATGAAGAGAGATGAAAAATGGATGAACTAAATAATTGTCTTAAGAAATTAGAGAAAGAACAACAAAATAGGCAAACACACCTAGGAAGAAGGGATTACATGGATGCAATCATAAATTAATTTAAAAAAAACAAATAAACGAAGAGAAGGGAAAAGATCCAAAGTCAGTTCATTGAAAAGTCCTTTGTGAACCTGATTAAGAAGAAAATGGAAAAAGCAAACATAGGCACAATTAAGAGCGAGGACATAGAAAGAAGAAGAGAAAAGTACTGAATCCATACAAACTACAGCATTTTAAGAGAACAGTGCATGAAACTCAACAACAACATGGACAAGATGTACATCTTAGCGAAATCCAAATTTACAGAAAATTCACCTCAGAAGTGGAAACCCTGAACAGATCAAATTAAACACCTGCTAGTTTTAATAGGAATCAGGAGCAGATGGGTTCACAGTTGAAGTTTAACTAACCTGTAAATTCCAATGGTATTTGAAATAGTCCAGGTTACGGGAAAAAAAGAAAAAAAAACAATTTCAAAATTTGTTTTATAAATCCAGTATTACATTAATACCCAAACCTAATAAAAATATTAGAAATCCATTTCACTCTTGCATATAGACAATTATTAAAATATTAACAGAATTGAGCAATTAACTAAAAAATATTATATTGTAATAAAGTATGGCTTTCTCCTGGAGCCAGGGGGACTCCAAGTAAAACAATAATAGAATCAAGAGATTACTGGAAATTAGAATTGGTTGAGAGCAGGAACTTCAGCTTAGGACCTGTGAAAAATAATCTCTCTACCTTAACGAGTGTAGTTTCTGTAGTTAATTAGAGGTTTGGTTTTAGCTCTCAAAGACAATAGTGAGTGCAGATTTAGTAATATTATTGCTCATAGAATGACATATGCATGAATGTTTACAGAAACACAGAGTTTATATAATTCTCTTTGTGTCCTTCCATCACTTTAAAAAGAAAAGCAGGGCTTCCCTGGTGGCGCAGTGGTTGAGGGTCCGCCTGCCGATGCAGGGAACAAGGGTTCGTGCTCCGGGCCGGGAGGATCCCACATGTCGCGGAGCAGCTGGGCCGGTGAGCCACCGCCGCTGAGCCTGCGCGTCCGGAGCCTGTGCTCCGCAAAGGGAGAGGCCACAGCAGTCAGAGGCCCGCGTACCGCAAAAAAAAAAAAAAAAAAAAAAAAGAATCCAAGAGAAAGCATTTTGCTCTACCCTGATGGTAACTGGGTTTTCCTTGAGATCCAGGTATGAAGCTAGAGGGAGTAGATGTCTGGAGAATATGGCCTGACAACAAATGTGAGAGGCCACAACAGTGAGAGGCCTGCGTAACACACACACACACACACACACACACACACACACACACAGAAAAGCACGTGACAAAGCTCAATGGACAGGAATAGTCTGTGGCCAACAGACTGGGTGGACCTCTATGTATGCCTCTCCAGACCTGTATCTAACTTCTCTTTGTAGCCATCACTTATGATGGAATAGTCTCCTGCAGGTGCAATCTCTAATTTAAACGTTACCAATTAGAGCTGTACCTTAACACAGTTTGGAATTCTTTCATATTTAAATAACATGATAAATCTAAAAGATCAATCGCGTCTTTGTACTTATTGAGCTCTTAAAGAGTGCTTTACTTATTTTTTCAAAATTTCCAGCGCCCATCACTATTTCTTGATCTCCTTGGTTTCTTGCAGGTGCTCAGAAATCATCTGGGACGTTATATTATGCTGAACTAAAGTGTGCCTTCCTCGAGTCTCTGTTTGACTTTAATAATGAATAATCTCAAGAAGCATCCAAACCTGGGTGTCTCAGCATCAGTTTTACCAAAATTGCAAACATTGCATTTGCAAGGCATTCATGAGCACACATATGTTCAAACATCCCTAACCCCAAGGCACAGGTGAAGCTTTCAGCTCACCTTATAGCGTACTCATGTCGGCAAACACATCAAGATGTAGGCTGTCTAAAAGCTAGACATGCCACATTGTTAATGCTCAAGTCACTTTGATGAACAACGAGGTCAGCTATAAGACTTTTCTTAAATATTTTCAAGCTAAAGACATTTTTTTCCAGAAGTTGTGTAAAACTTCGAGGTCTTAACCAACACCATGCTTAAATACTTTAGAAGACAGAAAGCTCTTCCCTGAAGAAAATGCTGGCTCTACCTGAAAGAAACCCTGCTGTCCCCACCTGTTCTAAAGCAAAATAGCCTTCTGTCTGGCTCCTCACCTTTCACAACGGACTGACATCTTCCTCCCCATCTGGTACGGGAAGCATATGGCCATCCCAGCAACATAGGATGCTTGCACTCCAGGCACTTGTTAAAGGATGCAATCATAAATTGTCAGTTTCAGCATCAGACAGAGGCTCTCCTAATACATCTGATATGAGGAAGACAATTTAATAGGCATATAAACTATTTTTTCCCTTTATTCCCTTCTAGTGCTACTACCTCTGTATTAAGTTAGATGATCAGAAAGCGATGCCTTAACCTTGTGTCCCAAACTGACCATTTTTTATCAGGTCTCCATCTTAGCGTCACCTCCTCTGCCCTCTTGGGCACAAGGACAGTTTCTATGAGCAGAGTCTCTGACTTTTTAAAAAACTCTCTTCAAGATACCATTTACCTCATTACCAAAAGTTCACTGTCCCCATAATAAACTCTGTCTTGAGTTCTCTCCGGAAACACATTTTCTATCAGAAAATTGTCATGCTTTCTTTCAGTGGAAAAGGATAATTAAGTAATACTACATAATTTCTTTGTTAGCTTTAGCTGCCAAAGGCTCAATTGTAAAATTAGCTTTCCTGGGTATCTGGAAGAATCGACTCTTTCATTTCTGAGGCTTTTTCTGATCTTTTTAAAATAAAATCTCTGTTTCATTGCACACTATGCTTAACTTGTTAAAATTCATATAATCTTGATTTTTGCTTCTGCTCTGGCTTTGGCTTCACCACAGCTCAGGTGCTTTCATTCTGGAGGGCTTGCCTGGCCCCCACCTATAGCTCATGCTCTTATATAACAAGACGAGAGGGCTGTACAGTTTAGCTCCAGCAAGACTGATAAAGAAAATTGTAAATCTTAATTCCAACGCACAGGCTGATCATCCTTTGCTGTTTTTTGTTCGTTTGTCTGTTTTGTTTTTAATGACGAATCCAGTATCTTTGGTAAAAGGAATCCTACATATGTATATATAGTCAGGAAGATTTAGGACTGTAGCCTTGGCAGATTCTGATTATATTTGGTAGAGTTGACTAGGTTGCTTGTAAAGAGTACTTACATACTACTGCAAGGGCAATAAAAGTGGATAAAACTAATATTTTAATTAGTTTATTTTGATGAAAATTTGAATACATGAATTCAGAGAGAGAGAATTTAGAAAATACAGAAAAGCCAAAAAGAGAAATTTAAAACCATCTGTAAACTCACTCCTGTTAACTTTATTAAGGTATATTTTACATATGATAAAATGCAACCGTTTAAAAGTGCACAGTTCAACGACTTTTGACAATTATATACACCCATATAAGTGCCACCAAAATCAGGCTTTAGAACATTTCCAAAGCCTCTCCAAATTAGCTCATGTCCCTTTCCAGTGTATTTCACCAACCCTCCCTCTACTTCCCCCCCTCCGACTCTGATGCCAGGCATCTCACTCTGCTTTCCTCTCAGTATAGCTTGGTTCTGCCATTTCTAGAACGTCATGGGATTGAAATCCAATAATATGTTCTTCTTTATGTTTAGCTTCTCTGGCTCAGCATGATGCTTTGGGATTCATTCATTCTGTTTTGTGTATCAGTATTTCAGTACTCAATAGAATTCCAACTTACAGCTATAATACAAATTTTTTATCCATGAACATTTTGATGGACATTTGAATTATTACCAGTTTGGGGCTATTATGAATGAAACTTCTATGAACATTTGAGTGCAAGTTTTTGTGTGGACAATTTTCATTTATCTTAGGTAGATACCTAGGGATTGATAGGTCATATATTACGTGTATATTTATTTTTATAAGAAGCTACAAAATTGTTTTCTGAGGTGATTGTATAATTTTACATTCCTACCAGCAATATATGAGAGTTCTACTTTTCTCACATCCTATTAACACTTTCTTTTTCGGTCTTTTCAATTTTATCCATTCGAGAAGGTGGGAAGTTGTACTCTTTGCTGTTTTAATTTGCATTTGCTTGATGGCTTGTTTGATGCTGAGAATCTCTTCATTTGATTATTGACATTTCATAAATCTTCTTTTGTGAAGGATTTTTTTAAACATTGGGCCATCAAAAATTATGTTATTTGACCACTTACTATTAAATTGTAAGATTGGTTTATAAATTATGAATATAAATCATTTGTCAGATACATGCACTAAGAATATTTTCCTCCATTCTGTGGCTTGCCTTGCTATAGTCTTATACTTCTAAAGAGTAAAATATTACAATTCTGATCAAATACAATTTATTAGTTTTTTTCTTTTGGTTTACACTTTATGTGTCAGATCTAAGGACTATTTACCTACCCACAGGGTCATAAAAATGTCCTCCAACTTTTTTCTAGAAATATTTTAGTTTTCATTTTTACATTTAGATCTATGTTTCATTGAGTTGAGTTTTGTGCAAGATACGAGGTAAGGATGGATTTTTTTTCCATATTGATATCCAGTTTTTTTAGTACTATGCATTGAAAAGGCAATCTTTTCTCCTTACTTAATTTTCGTGGCACCCTTGTTAAAAATCAGCTGATTACATGTATATGGCTATTCTAAATCAGCTTATCAATTTCAGTAAAAAATCATGCAGGGATTTTGATTGGAATTTTGGTGAACCTATACATATATACATATATATATTATATATATATACATATATATGTAAAATTTGGGAAGCATTGAGTATTGACATCTTAAGTGTACTGTCTTCCAATTCATGTGTATGGTACATCTCTTCTCTTTTATTCAAGTTTTCTTTAATTTCTCTCAGCAATGTTTTGTAGTTTCAAGTGAATAAGCATATGTATGTAAAAATACACGTTTTGAAAAATCAACATCTAAATATTTCGTGTTTATTTTGATGCTACTGTAAATTAGACTTTTTAGAATAGAATTTTCCCATTCATTATTAGTGTACAGAAATAAACTTGGTTTCTGTACATTGATCCTGTATTACACAACCTTTCTAAATTCTTAGGCTCAAAGTGAGGGATGAAAAAAGATTCCACATTAAAGAAAACCATAAGAAACCAAGGGTAGCTATACTTATATCAGGCAAAATCAATCAAATCGGTTTAAGTCAAACTGACAAAACTTTAGCTAGACTTACAAAGAGAGAGAGAGAGAGAGAGAGAGTGAGGGAGACAAGAACTCAAATAAATAAAATCAGAAATAAAAGGTATTACAACTGATACCACAGAAATATTTTTAAAAATGATGAGACTACTATGAGCAATTATATGCCAAAAAATCGGACAACTTAGGAGAAATGGATAAATTCCTAGAAAAACACTACCTCCCAAGTATGGATCATGAAGGATTAGAAATCTGGACAGAACAATAACAAGCAAGCAGATTGAATCAGTAACCAAATATTTCCCAACAAAGAAAAGCCCAGGACCAGATATTTTCACCGGTGAATTGTACCAAACATATAAAGAATCAATACCAATTCTTCTCAAAATCTTCCCAAAAAATGAAGAGGAGGGATATTCTTAAAATCATTTTATGAGGCCAGAATTACCCTAATACTAAAGCCAGATAAGGATATTACAAGAAAACTAAAGGGCAATATCCCTGATGAATGCAAAATTTTCAACAAAATACAAGCAAACCAAATTTAATAGCACATTAAAAGAATCATATACTATAATCAAATGGAATTTACCCCTGGATTCAAGAATAGTTCAACATATACAAATGAATAAACGTGATATGCCACATTAATAGAATGAAAGACAAAAATCATAGGTCATTTCAATAATTGCAGAAAAGTATTTGACAAATTCAACCTCCAATCATGATAAAAGTTCTAAACAAATTGGGTATAGAGGGACAATACCTCAACATAATGAAGGCCATATAAGACAAACCCACAGATAACAACATATGCAATTGTGAAAGGTTAGAAGCTCTCCTTCTAAGATCAGAAAAAAGACAAGGGTGTCTATTTTCACCACTCCTATTCAACATGATATAAGAAGTCCTAGCCAGAGCAATTAAGCAAGAAAAAGAAACAAAAGACATCCAAATCAGAAAGGAAGTAGTAAAATAGCCTGTTTGCTGATGACATGATCTTGTGTATAAGGAATGCAAGGATTCTTCAATATACGCAAATCAATCAACGTGATACACCATATCAACAAACTGAAGGAGAAAAACCATATGATCATCTCAATAGATGCAGAGAAAGCTTTTGACAAAATTCAACACCCATTTTCTGACATGTCTCTCTTTTCTCTTTCTTTTTATGATCATTTAAAGGTAAAAAAAATTGTTAGAAAGTTAAAAATTCAGTTAAAATGTAAAACTTGTGCTTTTGGAGGTTTCCAAGTACTCTTGACCCATCTTACCTTCTCTTATATAATCTCAAGTCCCTTATAGAATCCCATATAGATTCCCCTATGGAATCTCATTTTCACATTTTTAAAGGAATACCTGATTATACCGGGGTTTCTCCTTTCTACCCATCTGATATTTAAGAATAAGAAGGTTGATTTCTGCTTATATTCTTGCTACTTCTATGACGACAGACAATTCCTTTCTGTTACTGTTTTGGTCTGGAATGGCACTTCTTCCAGGTAGTGCTGAAATGTCAGCATTCAAGTTAAGAACTTCTCAAATACTGTACTTTTAATCAAATAAAACTTCACATATAATTTTTGGTATCTGTTCCCATGACTACAGTCTTTCCCTGTGCTCATTTTCTGATCTATTAGGGACACATATCTGGTTGGTGGTCTCCCAAAAACTCTCAGAAATATTGTTTCTATATTTTGCCCTTATCCTCACCACATACACTTCAACTTGCTTCCATACCAGGTTCATTAGTTTCAACATAGTTGTTATAGGCAGAATCAACTGTATCTTCTGCCTACTTGACTACCTTTTCTAACCTGTCATTTCTTTGGCCTAGGACACGCTCCACTTTTTAGTCAGATCTTAAGTCTCATCCAACTAAGTCTCAATACTACTATGAGATCATATTTACCCTGCTAGTCTATCACTGTAATAAAATGTATTACCCATGTTTTTTAGGAAAAGATCTCATGATTTTAAATACTTTTTTACTAAAAACAAATGAATAGTCATATCTTAAGATATGCCAAATTTTGGGTGAAAAATATATATAAACTTTTGTTTATCTGTAATTAAGTTATAGTCTAGTGTTCTAACACACCATGCACATACATACATTCTTCTTAAGAAAAAACATTTTAGAGTCTTTACAACACTATTTCACGATAGATTTAAATTTTTCAATAATCACTTTCACACAAACTTAGCAGGTCCTTTTCACTCACTGAATTAGAAACTGTATTTTATGAATATTTTAAAAATTAATTATCAGTTTCGTGTATCAGATTATTTCTAATTTTCTTCCTTTAGGATTCACCAAAAGCCCAGCTACGCCGGACAATAGAATGTTGTCGGACCAACTTATGTAACCAGTATTTACAACCTACACTGCCCCCTGTTGTTATAGGTAGGTTAGCAGAGAAAAGTGCAATCATGATTCTCAGTGAAATATTTTCTCTGGTTTTAACAATAAGCAAGCTTTCTAGAGTTCAACACTACAAGTTATTTTTTCCTTTTAAGATGTGATCGAAAGGTAATATGTCTTTTTCATTGTTTACTTCCATTATCAGGTCCATTTTTCGATGGCAGCATTCGATGGCTGGCTTTGCTCATTTCTATGGCTGTCTGCATAATTGCTATGATCATCTTCTCCAGCTGCTTTTGTTACAAGTAAGATAATTATTTTGATGCAAAATATTTTGTTGAATATTAGATATAAACAGTTGTTCTTAAAGCCAGTAGGCAGAAACCATTGACAATGTATTTCAGGAACCATTAACTTGTATTTTCTGGTTATCTCCTTTAATTAACTATATTATAGTTTCTTAAGGGAACAGAGGACCTTACTACTAATCAATTAATTGGACACTACATTATACTTCTTGTTATGTTCATGAGTACTTAAGATATTCTTATTTATAGAATATTGAACTTTCTTATATCTAAATTTAAAAACCTGACCCCATATATGCACTACCAAATGTAAATTAGATAGCTAGTGGGAAGCTGCCGCATAGCACAGGGAGATCACCTCTGTGCTTTGTGACCATGAGAGGGGTGGGATAGGGAGGGTGGGAGGGAGGGTGATGCAAGAGGGAAGAGATATGGGAACATATGTATATGTATAACTGATTCACTTTGTTGTAAAGGAGAAACTAACACACTATTGTAAAACAGTTATACTCCAATAAAGATGTTAAAAAAAAATAAAATAAAATAAAACAAACTTTTCTAAGTAAAAAAAAAAAAAAAAATCCTAAAGACTCCACAAAAACAAAATAAAACGAAACAAAGCAAAACAAAACAAATTGTTAGACCTAATAAACAGATTCAGTAAAAGTTCAGGATACAAAATCAACGCACAAAAATTAGTTGCATTTTCATCTACAGATTCAATGCAATCCTTATCAAACTACCAATGGCATTTTTCACAGAACTAGAACAAAAAATCTCACAATTTGTATAGAAACACAAAAGACCCCAAATAGCCAAAGCAATCTTGAGAAAGAAAAATGGAGCTGGAGGAATCAGGCTCCCTACCTTCAGACTATACTACAAAGCTTCAGTAATCAAGACAGTATGGTACTGGCACAAAAAGAGAAATATAGATCAATGGAACAGGATAGAAAGCCCAGAGATTAACCCACACATACCTTATCTTTGATAAAGGAGGCAAGAATATACACTGGAGAAAAGACAGCCTTTTCAATAAGTGGTGCTGGGAAAACTGGACAGCTACATGTAGAAGAATGAATTTCGAACACTCCCTAACACTATACACAAAAATAACCTCAAAATGGATTAAAGACCTAAATGTAAGGCCAGACACTATAAAACTCTTAGTGGAAAACGTAGGCAGAACACTCTATGACATAAATCACAGCAAGATCCTTTTTGACCCACCTCCTAGAAAAATAGAAATAAAAACGAAAATAAACAAATGGAACCTAATGAAACTTAAAAGCTTTTGCACGGCAAAGGAAGCCACAAACAAGATGAAGCAACAACCTTCAGAATGGGAGAAAATATTTGCAAATGAAGCAACTGACAAAGGATTAATCTCCAAAATATACAAGCAGCTCACGTAGCTCAATATCAAAAAAACAACACAATCCAAAAATGGGCAGAAGACCTGAATAGACATTTCTCCAAAGAAAATATACAGATTGCCAACAAACACTTGAAAGGATGCTCAACATCACTAATCATTAGGAAATGCAAATCAAAACTACAGTGAGGTGATACCTCACACAAGTCAGAATGGCCATCATCAAAAAATCTAGAAACAATAAATGCTGGAGAGGGTGTGGAGAAAAGGGAACCCTCTTGCTCTGTTGGTGGGAATGTAAATTGATACAGCCACTATGGAGAACAGTATGGCGGTTCCTTAAAAAACTAAAACTAAAGAAACGAAACTGAGTTATTTGTAGTGAGGTGGAGGGACCTAGAGTCTGTCATACAGAGTGAAGTAAGTCAGAAAGAGAAAAACAAATACCGTATACTAACACATATATATGGAATCTAAAAAAAAAAGGTTCTGAAGAACTTAGGGGCAGGACAGGAATAAAGATGCAGACGTAGAGAATGGACTTGAGGACCTTGGGGGGTGGGAAGGGTAAGCTGAGACGAAGTGAGAGAGTGGCATTGACATTTATACACTACCAAATGTAAAATAGAGAGCTAGTGGGAAGCAGCCACATAGCACAGGGAGATAACTCAGTGCTTTGTGACCTAGAGGGGTGGGATAAGGGAGGTGGGAGGGAAAGATGCAAGAGGGAGGGGACATGGGGAAATATGTATACGTATAGCTGATTCACTTTGTTATACAGCAGCAACTAACCCAACAATGTAAAGCAATTATACTCCACTAAAGATGTTAAAAAATAAATTAAAAAATTAGTTGCATTTCCATACAATAACAATGAGCTATCTGAAAAATAAATAAAGGAAAATATATTATTTACAATAGGATCAAAAACAATAAAATACTTAGAAATAAATTTAACCAAGAAAGAGAAATTTTTATACACAGAAAACTATAAAACATTGATTTGATAAATTGAAGAAGACAACAATAAATGGAAAGCTATCCTGTGTTCACAGATTGAGTTAATAATGTTAAAATGTCCATATTACCCAAAGCCATCTGTAGATTCAATGCAATCCCTATCAAAATTACAATGTCATTGTTCATGGAAACAGAAAAACTTTCCTAAAATTTGTACAGAATCACAGAAGACCCCATATATCCAAAGCAATCCTGAGAAAGAACAAAGCTGCAAGCATCATACTACTTGATTTCAAACGATACTGCAAAGCTAAAGGAATCCAAACAGTATGGTACTAGCACAAAAAATAGACATATAGACCAATGGAACAGAATCAAGAGCCAAGAAATAAACTCATGATTATACAGTCAATTAGTATTGACACGGGAACTAAGAATACTCAGTGGAGAAATGACAATCTCTTTAATAAATGTTACTGGAAAACTGAATATCCACATGTTAAAGAAGGAAATGAGACCCCAATATTATACCACTCACAAAAATTAACTCAAGATGGATTAAGGACTTAAATGTAAGACCTGAAACAATAACACTCCTAGAAGAAAACCTAGGGAAAATGTCCTTGACATTGATCTTGGCAATGAAGTTTGGATATGACACCCAAAGCACAAGCAACAAAAGCAGAAATCAACAAATAGAACTACATCAAACTAAAAAGCTTCTGTACAGCTAAGGAAACAATCAACAAAATTAAAAAAAAAAGACAATGTACATAATAGGAGAAAATATTTCCTAACGATATATCTGATAAGGGGTTAATATTTAAAATATACAAGGAACTCATACAGCTCAATAACAAAAAACAAACCAAAAACCCCCACAAAATTTGATTTAAAAACAGGCAGAGGACTTGCATATTTTTCCAAGGAAGACATACAAATGGCCAAGAAGTATGTGAAAAGGTGCTTAACATCACTAGTCTTCAAGGAAATGCAAATCAAAACCACAATGAGATATGACCTTACACCTGTTAGAATGGCTGTTATCAAAAACAAGAGATAACATGATGCAGAGGGTGTGGAGAAAAGGGAAGCCTCATGCATTGTGGGTTGGAATGTAAATTGGTGCAACCACTATGGAGAACAGTATGGAGATTCCTCAAAAAATTAAAAATAGAACTACCATATGACCCAGCAATCTCACTTCGGGTTCTATACCTGAAGGAGATGAAATCACTGTCTTGAAGAGATATCTGTACCCCCATGTTCACTGCAACCTTATTCACAATAGCCAAGATATAAAAACATCCTAAGTATCCATAAAGGAGTGAGTGGATACAGAAGATGTGACATATATATGTGTGTGTGTGTGTGTGTGTGTGTGTCTGTATATATATATATATATATATAAATATATACACACACACACATATATTTATAATGGAATATTATTCAGCCCTGAGAAAGAAGGAAGTCCTGCCATTTGGGATACATGGATGGACCTTGAGGGCATTATGTTAAGTGAAATAAATCTGACAGAGAAAGACAAATACGGTATGATCTCACTTATATGTGGAATGTAAACACATAGGCCTCTAGAAACAGAGAATAGAATGGTGATTTACAGGGACTCAAGGGTAGAGTAAATGGGGAGTTGTTGGTCAAAGTGTATAAACTTTCATCTATAAGATGAATAAGTTCTGGAAACCTCATGTACAGCGTCGTAAATATAGTTAACAATGCCATATTGTATACTTGAAAGTTGCTATAAAAGTAGAGCTTTAATGGTCTCACTATAACAACAACAACAAGAACAACAACAAAATGGTAATATGTGAGGTGAAATATGTATTAACTAACCTTACTGTGGTAAACATTTCTCAATACATATGTGTATCAAATCATAACACTGTACACCTTAAACTTACAAAATGTTACGTGTCAATTATATCACAATAAAGGTGGAAAATATTCAGTCCTAAATATTTCATGTTTTTGATGCTAATGTAAATGGGATTTTTTAAATTGAATTTCCCAATTCATTACTAGCATAGAGAAATAAATTTGATTTCTATACCTTGATCCTGTATCATCCAGCCTTGCTTAATTCACTTATTTATACTAGTATTTTTTTTTTTAGATTCCTTCAGATTTTCAAAGTATGCAATCATGTCATCTATGAATTCAATTTAATATCTTTCTTTCCAATCTGTATAAATTTTATTCTTTTTCTTACATTATTTCACTAGCTTGGACATCCAGTTCAATAATAAATAGTAGTGAGAGCAGACATTCTTTCCTTGTTTCAGTCTTGGGGGAAAACACTCTGTCTTTCCCACTAAGTATGATGATAGCATTCTGTAGATGCCCATGTCAGATTGAGAAAGTTATCTTCTTGTCTGAGTTTGCTGGGTGTTTATCATGCATAGATGTTGAATTTTACAATGCTTTTTCTGTATCTATTGAGTTTTTTCCCCTTTATTTTGTTACTATGGAAAGTTATATTGATTGATTTTCAAATGTTAAATCAACCTTGTATTCCTAGGATGAAATCCAATGGTCATAAAGAATTATCACTTTCATATATTTCTGGATTCAATTTGCTAATATGTTGTCAAGGATTTTTGTGTCTATGATTATATGTGATTTTGGTTTTTAATTTTTTTAATCTTTGGTAATTTCTTTGGTTCTGATATCAATGTAATTCTGGCCTGATAAAATTGACTGAGAAGTATTTTATACTTCTCTATTTCCTGAAATTGTTTTCATAGGTTTGGTATTATTTCTTCCTTAACTATTTGATATAATTAACCAAGGAAGCCATATAGGCCTTGAGTTTTATTTGTGGGACCATTTTAAACTATGCATTTAATTTCTTTACTATATTATATATATAGTAATATCTTGTTAATATATATGTATCACTTTTGTTTTTCAAGGAATTTTCCATTTCATCTAGGTCGTCAAATTTATTGGCATATTATACATCCTTATCATCATTTTGTTGTCTGTAGAAGCTGTAGTAATACCCCCCTTTTCATCTCTCTTTTGATAATTGTTGTCTTCTTCTGCTCTCTTCCCTGAATTCCCCTCATGTCTGATAATGTCGCTCCATGATAGTTGGTCAGAACTTGAGGATCTCCCAGCCCTTTTCCAATTCCAGAAATTAGACCACTGAGAAATCCCTCACAGCTCTTTTCCTGTCTGTGTGCAGGTCCACTTTTTGCATGAGTCCCTTAGTATTCACCAACAAAATCATGGGGCGCCCCTCTTGACTTCTGAGGCTCTTTGTCCATGCACTTCCCTCTTCCCTGGCTCCTCAACCTTGCTGAACACTTATCTCTATTCAACTCAGCAAAACTGATGTGCTTCTAGAAAATGCTTCTAAGCCGAAATCAAAGTGGATTTAGGGTTCACCTCATCTGCTTTCATGTTTTCAGGGATCACGGTCCTCACCACTGATTGTTGTCCAATGTCTGAAAAACATTGATTCATATGGTATGTACCATTTTCTAGTTTTTGTTATAGCAGGAGGGAATTCTGGCACCAATTAATCTTTTACGGCCAGAAGCAAAATTCTGGAAGCCTCACTGTCAACTTTTTGATGTTTGTGGGATTTTTTTCAATATTTTATTAATTAATTCAACAGAATCTTATTTAGCATTTGCTATAGTGCCAAGCATTTAACAATTATAAATTAATATATAATATAACATTTAGACTGGGTTCATATAGATCCCTATGTTTGTTTTTTTTTTCATTTATTTCACCTAGTGTTTGCTAAATGTTTTTTTTTCTGTAAATTAAAGTGTTTACTTATATATAAATGTTTATTTATTGTATGTATGTTGTTCTCAGTTGGCAAGCTATCTTCTCAGAGGACACAAATTCTCCTTAGGTAGGAATTGTTTTTCTTTCTACTTTTTAAATTTTTTTGAATTTTAGTTTATTTATTTAATTTTTATACAGCAGGTTCTCATTAGTTGTCTATTTTATACATATTAGTGTATATAGGTCAATCCCGGTCTCCCAATTCTTCCCACACCCCCCCCACCCCGCTTTCCCCCCTTGGTGTCCATACGTTTGTTCTCTACATCTGTGTCTCTATTTCTGCCTTGCAAACTGGTTCACCTGTACCATTTTTCTAGATTCCACATATATGCGTTAATATATAATATTTGTTTTTCTCTCTTCTTTCTACTTTAATTCTTTCATTTCTTTGTTCTTCACCTTTTAAATTGGAAAAAAGAATCCTCAAATGTGTTCTCTGCATCACTGATTAAATTTTAGATAGCTATTTCCATCCTATCCCCCTTCTCTTGAATTTTAGTTTCCTTAAATATTTCTTGATATAATGGAACACTCTTTTAACACTCTTTTAACTCAGTCTGCTATTACATCATCTTCTATTCTATCACTCTGTTCACAGAATTTTTTTGGCTTTATGGAAATTATATATGTTACTCTCTAAAGTTGTCTTTTGAATTCTGCAGTGTAACTATTTTAAAAATTGTATTTCCTCCCTTGTATCTTGGGTGTAATGATATTCATCTCGTAATTACAACAAAGGCTCTGCCAAGTCTTTTAACAGGTCTCTTATGGTGACTACTTATTTCTTTGCATTTATCCTTGAACAAGAAGGTATATGGAAATTGATGGGTAGGTGGATTTTCCTCCATGCCAGCATCACTTCTGAGCTCCGAGCAGCCAGAATCCTCTCACATCAGAATCTAAAGTGCTTCTGGATATGCTTATCCCATTTCCAACCTTTTGATATTGGACATATGCTTGTATTTCATAAGTATTCTTTCAACAGGTGGAAGAGGGGAAATCAAGTACCAGTGGAAATCTTGAGTATAGAAGTTTCGAAATATTTAGAACAGAACACTGAACAGGATATATCAGCTTGGAAGCACTCACTCACTCTCATGACTTCAGATGTACCCTGCAAATCCTTGGCCTCCAAATTAACGACCCAGACATTCCTAGTGACCTTGGATGCATGTATCCCCTTCCTACCAGACATCTTCACCTCAGTATCATTCCTCCTACATTTCCTACATTTGAAAATGACCATCCGCATAGTCATGTTAAGGTTCTTAACATGGTTCTTTCTAAACAACCTGGTGTCCCTCAGTTAGCGCACTTGGTCTGTGCAAATTCTACATCATCTTCGTCCTTAAAAATCTGTCTTATTTCTCCACTCCTTTCCGTGCCCACTGCTCCCACTGTTCTCATTTGGCTAGACTATTAGAATAATATTCTAACCAATTTTTCTTCCTTCTGTATTATTCTCCTCCCGTCAGTCCTTTCTTCCAATGCTTTTTCAAAAAGATGGGTCTGATTGTGTTACTACCTGCCTTAAAACATTTCAATATCTTCCCTTTATCTAAAGGATAACATCCACATTCACCAGCATCAATATGCTCTAAAACACGAAAGTGCCTGTGAATCACCTGAGGAGATAGTAAAAGTGTAGATTCTGATTTGGTGGATGGAGGTGGGGCCTGAGATTCTGCACGTCTAACAAGTTCCCAGGTGATGCCCACGTTGCTACTCCTTGGACCACACTTCGAATAGCACGTCGCTAAGAGAGGGCTTCCTATTCACACCTCTCTCTTCAATCATCTTTCTTTTCTGCCCCCTCCACTGCAGCCCTTTTCACCCACTTACCTACTTAAAGTGCCTAGAAAAACATCTCTGTGATTAAGTCATGTAGCTTCTCTGTTCAGACTGTTCTTCTCTCCCCTTTCCACTGGAGAATACCTACTCCTCTCTCACAATTTTCTCAAGTTGCATTTTATAATACAATCTTTCCTTGTATCTCCCTTACCTCATAAGTAGACTTATTTACTTCCTCTTTGTGTCCTGGCTGTACTAGGTATGAGCCAGCTATTCTAAGAGCACACGTTACCGATTCTTAACAGATTTTGTTTCTATACCTCTTTTTTTTACTAGTCTGCAACACTTCAAGGTCAGGGACTGCGTCATATCACCGGTACCTAGCATGCCATCTGTCGTTCTGCAGCTACCTAATAAATACCTTTTGTAAGAATGAATGAATATAAAATGAAACGGTAGAATGAATTGAACATTCATTTGAAATGTTGCATATAGTTATATTAGTTTTCTTTAACTGCATAATAAATTATCACAGATTTAGCGGTTTAAAACAACAAAAAATTTATTATCTCACAGTTTGCATGGGTCAGAAGTCCCTGAGTCCTCTGCTCAGAGGCTGCCCAGGCTGAAAGCATGGTGCTGTGACCTCATGGCTGTGATCTCATCTGAGGCTCCAAATTCTCCTCCAGCTCATGGGCTGGGGCAGACACTCTTCCTATGCTGTCTGGCTGAGGGCCCTGTGTTCTTGCTACCTGTGGGCTGGTTCCACTCCCAGCTCCTACAGGATGACTGTGGAAATCTTCAGCACATGGTCCTCATAGGCTGTTCACAAGAGTACTGTCGCTTTCTTCCAGACCAACAGGGACACCCCCGTCTGACTCCATCCCTCTCTGGCCTGCTATGATGGGAACTCTATAAACCTAACCTAACCACATCGCCATATAGCATAACCTAGCCAAGGGGGCGACGATAGACGATCTCATCACATTCACGGCCCTGCCCTCACTTGTGGAGGGTTCCATGGGCATGGACAGCAGGGTGAGAATCTGGGGGGCATCTTTGAATTTTCCCTACCCCAATAGTTAAGAGGAAAACTTGAGGGGCTCATGTCAAGTTTGGAAAAATGGGAAGGGGAGCCAGTATTGAAGAGGAAGATAAAATGAGATCTATCTATATGATCAAGATATGAGATTTACCATTATGATATGCTAGAGCTGTTTTTTAAAAAATATGTTGTTCAATTCTTCTTTTTATAAATGACATAAAATTTGAGGAACTTGTACTTGGTGGTAGAAGCAGCATTCCTGACTGCTACTCAGACGGTCTTTCTTCTACCTTATGATTGCCTTCTACTCCAATTCATTGCCAACAAACAAACAAAAATCCCTCAGCCTTTGTGTAGCTACATGTGTGAAAAGGGACTTTACTGTGGAATAAAGTCTGATCAGCCACTCTTGAGTTTCTTGTTCAAATTATCAACTCTAAAGGGAACCTTAAACTTCAAGTTTAAAAGAATGTAGTTGATGGCTTTTGAACTAAGACTGGCAGCTTATCTTTTTGCAAAGCGTAAGTGCGTGGAGGCAGCTGCATTAGCTTCCGCTTAACCTCCTAGAAAGCCAGGCACCAGTCAGGATTGCAGGTTTCAGCTCCTTGTGGAAGGTGTCTGTTGCTTTTCTACAAATCCATCTGGATCCTGGGATTTGAATGACAGGTGCTTAATGTTACTGAACAGACTGGTTTACCTTTTCATCTCCTGCACTGAGTGGGATTAAACTTCTGAGCTGTGACAGGTGATGTAATGACAGTATTATCAGTTTTTAAATTTTTTAACACTTGCTCACTCATGGCTTATTCCCCTGGGACAGCTCCTCTCTTCCCCTGGAATCCACTGATGATAGATACATCATGATTCAATATAATCATCCCACACCAAGCCAGCATAACTGGGTCAAATATTTTTGCTCATAGGTATAACTCCCATAGGCAATTATCAATTCCCTTTATGATTAATGTAAAAACTTGTGGTGTTTCTATTAAGGGAAGTGCATGCTGGCACATGCACAGTCACATACTGGAGATAAACTTTGTCATTACATTAAAAGAATGTAAAAATTCCTGAAGCAACCAGAAACTTGGTAGCACCTGTAATTTCTGAGCATATCAATTTGCCAGGAAATTAGAGTGAACTACCAGCATGACAAGCTATATTTTTGGGAGCCATGTTTTGCGAAAATGAGAGTGAAGTTCTTTGGTTTTCTGAATCCCATACTTTGAAGCAACAGCACAGACTCTGAGAACACACTCTGTTCAACTTCAAACTCCTCCTAAGAATATTACTGTTTTACAGGAGAGGAGAATCTGATACAGGTGCTTCAGTGCAACTAACACCAGGATTCCACATGGCGGAGCATTTACTCATAAAGAATCAAGCATGGATATTCATGGCTTATATATTTCAAAACAAAACAAAAAAAAAACAGCCCTTGAAGCATAAAGATGAATTGGAATCCTATTGTTCACAAAAAGATCTTCACTTACAGTGTGTGGTGTGTGTGTGTTAAGGTGGGTGTTTTCTGCATGGAGCCTCGTGTTTCTCCTTGACAGTCACTCTTCCCAGACCAAGTTGTGTAACTCAGGCCTGCAAAGAGAGGCCACCCTGACTCTAGAGGGTATTGGTGAAAATGTTATATTCCATATATATATATATATTATATATATAGTATTTATATACATAGTATGCATATGTACACATAATATATGTGCAAGTATTACTGAATATTTATTTCCCCTCTGTAGTAGAACTCAATAATTTCTTCGGAAACTTTTTTCCATCTATGGCAGAAGCAGCTTCCGGCCACCAGAATGTGTGCCGTAACCTTTTGTAGTGTACTGTTTTCGCTGGGAAGTGGCTGCCCGGACAGAGACCACACGTGCCAGCCTCCTCACACATCAGTGCAGCCGTTCACTGAGTGCTAGTGAAGTGAAGTCTGAAAACAAGTAATTAGCCCCACTCCCAAGGCTGCTCCACAAAGGCCCCACTCCTCTCTCCTGGCTGGAGGCTGAAGAAGTGGAGGCCCTGGGACAGGTCAGAAGGAACATGGATCCCTGCATCACCGTGTGGTGAAGAGCCAGCCTTTCATGACCTAGAAACATCTGCCCTGGAATTTGTATGCAAAAATAACTTTTACTTAGTTATGCCACTAAAAGGTGAGAATTTGATTCTTGCAGCTGCTAGCATTACCTGAAACAATACGGACATCAGGGACTTGAAGTAGGTGCTGCCATAATATATCTAAAATATCTGACAGGAGTTTAGCAGTTTTGCAGTAGGCAGGCAGGAAACAGATCAAGCAAGCTGGAAACCCCTGCTCTGCTGCAGTGAAACATTTGGTAAAACGGTCACCCTTGTTAGTGTGGAAGGCAGACCCGGTGCCTATTGAGTCTGTGCATCTTGGAAAAGTGCTTGGAAAGAGCCAGATGCTAGCATATGCTGATCTTCCCTTGCTGTGTTTGGCAAGGTATTTCAAGAAGGAATGAGCTGGTTTGCAGACGAAAAGGAACAGAAAATAAAAAGTCTCAGAAATTTGGAGTTGCACAGGTTTGAAACTGCTTCTGGAGGACAAACAATGCGAAAGAAGGCTAAATCTTTGAGCCCCCAAGACCCATTAAGACTTCTCAATTAAACAAAATGACACAGCCCGGCAGCTAAAACCAGATTAAGCCATCCACCCAAGACTGTTGTTCCAGATAGCCTCAGATTACCTACCATTACCTTAACAAAGAGGGGCATAGAGGGGGAGGGGTGAGCAGAGAAATAAAGCAGGCACAGGTATTGTTTCAGAAAAGAGCATTTAGCATGAGTTGCCATGACGCTGGCTGCAAACGGTGAGCAGTGAGGGTTATCTTTGTCAAAGCGCTTATTCTGTCCTAACCAACGCACCATCCCAAAGAGTCACCAACTTGTTATGCACGACTCCCCTAGCAGCTTGCACTGGCTCACATCCATGTCACATCACCGTTGCTTACTTGGCACGGAAGCCTTCATTTGGCCATAGGTATCATGTTGACTGAGTTTCTCATATTCCTGTGTACTCTAAACTAAAGGCTCCTAGAGGAAATAGACCAAGTACATGCAATTCTTTTCATGGTGTGCCTAAATTACATGTGTCATGTACCAGGAATTTCTCAATGACCATTCCTTTTGGATGGAAGAGATGATCAAAGCTGGTATCTGGAAGAGATGTTCCCTAAATGCAAACCTTCAGGTGCTATCAGGGGAGGGAGGAAGGAAATCATGGGTCAGATGTTTTCCTTTGGGTATTTATCAAGTAAGGAAAACTAAAATGAAAAAATTTTCAGTTGTGTGGATTCCTAGCATCTAAAAATCATCAAAATTTCATCCCATCTTTGCCTGGCAAAGAAGCCCACCTCCAGGGAGGAAACACAGGACCATTTTTCTTGTTAAGCAAGTGCTGTACACAGCAAAAAGTGACCTGATATTAAACTACTAACCAAGGGAATTAATAAATAAAGGTGCCAACCGCAGCTGACGAGTAATGCTCCCTAGCTAGTATTTTCAGGGGACTGGCCCCATGCAAAGTGTTGCCACATATTTTTCTAAGATGTAGCTGACTGTGTTTTGTAAGTTACAGATTAGCTGGAGGTGTAGCCCTCCCCCAGAGGGACTCTGTGGTGAGCTCCAGTCCAGGGACATGGAACAAAAGCAGTGCTGAGACTGACTGTAGACTGGGCAAGCATCCACCTTCGGAGTGGTTATTTCCAACTCCCATACAAACAAAATTCCCTGAGAGATGTGCATTGCTGAGCCCTATGAATGTGTACAGGGAAGGGAGAGGAAGATAAAAGGGAAGGGAACATACGTACCCTTTACTCATTAGAAGGGAACATACATACCCTTTTCTCATGAGACGTCAAGGGATTTCTCTCAGCAGTTTTGAAATCTGAGTCTCCCCAAAAAGCTACTGGCATCTTCGGAGGGAAAGGAGCCCACTGTAGTACTCAGATCATTAATGATACACTTCTATTGAATGCTGAGACGAAATTATTTTCACCTGAAGTTTAATGCATTCCTGGAAACCACAAGGAGAACCACTCTGAAGAATGTCCCTTAATGGCAGGTGATAGAAAAAAAAAAAAAAAAATTCTTGCTACAATTCTTGGCACCTAGACAATTACCTAAACCAGAGATAGAAAATTATATTTGGAGCCAAAAATATGACCTCTTCATTTATTCCACATGCCAGGAATACATCTGTGGCAAGTAGATGTTCTATCAGCCTGGCTGGAATGATACAGATAGAGAAGACTATTCCAGAAAACAGAAGGTGGGGAAATGTATATCATTCTGCCAAAAAGAAGGATAGTTAGGCAACTGTCAAAAATGACTTCTCTGGCTCATTAAGAAAGTGTGTGCAATTGTGTGAGAAGTCAAAGGCGAGTGTGAGTGCTAAGAATGGACATCCCCAAGGGGAAGACAGAATGGGGAGGGGGAAGAAATGAAGACGTGTATCCGTGGCCTCCCTAGGATGCTGCTTTAGAAGAAGAAATTGAGGTTGTAAGGGGCAAAAACCAGTGCCTAAGGGGTAGGAAGCTTAATAAAAGCTATTGAGATAAAGGAAAGCTCTTGGAACAGATGGGTTTCTCACTGACATTTATGAAGAATTCACTGTCGATTAAGTACACTGAGCTTGGTGGAAGGTTTCAGAGCAATTTTAGGAAAACGGAAGGAGGCAAAGTCAATGACACCAAGGCTATTGACTCTTTTGTTTAAAAATGGCAGAACAGAAGATGTCAGGAATCGGAGGTCCTTCACACTATTGAATTCAGGCTTTAAAACACTTGTGGGGATTGTACGGTGAGTCCAGCCATCGTAGCTGACAGAATGATACACGAGGACCCAGACCTTGTAATAAAGGAAGAGCACGCACTGCTTAGTCACCATAAGTGAAGAGCGGAACACGCGAAGTTGGGACATAATCAGGTTACCCAGCATTCTTGGATAAAGACAAGATGGCGGGTGGCTTTGGGACGCTAACGTTATGAGTTTGAGGTCACACATTAGCCACGTGAGGATGAGGGTCCTCAGAAAGGAGAGACACAAGACAGGAGACAAGGTCAAGGTGCCCTCCCAACTAATTGCTGCAGGGGTTAATCATGCATTTCCGATTTTAAAATGTATTGATATGAGGCTAATGCTGAGAAGAGGGATAGAGAAGATTCTGAGCAGTGACGTATGTGGGACATCAGTGACGTGGGACACTCAGATGGCGGTAACCGTACCTCTCTGCCCGTGGAAAGTCCATGAGTGTGATTGTTGAATGGCTGTATCAGGATGGAAGGAAAGTGAGAGCACAGACATGCCCCGCTTAGTTACACCAGCCCACCAGCTGCTCTGCAGACACATCTTGGAGGATGTCACAGCCATAAACCTCTCTCCCCCTCATCTCTCTGCAAATCTCTCTCTTCCATTAAGTCTCATCTCAAATATCCCTCCTCTCTATAATAGTCCATTCCTTCTCAGATAGAATTAATTGTTCCCACCTCTCTGATCCCCTGGTATTTGCTATAAATGACATGTGCCAGTTTCCTCTCGTTGCGGAACTAATGACCATAAATTCAGCATCATCAAACAGTACCATTTTCCTAATTCACGGTCTCCATGGGTCAGGAGCCCGTACGCTTTGGCTGGGTGGTCTGCTCAGTATCTCACAGGCTGAAACGGGGGCGTCAGCCAGCTGTAAAGTCACCTGCAGGCTCCAATGGGGAAAGATCCACTTGCAGTCTCCCTCAGTGCTCCTGGGGGAATTATTTCCTAGGAAGTGAAAGGCTGAGTCCTGTTTCCTGTCGGCTGTCAGCCAGGGACCTCCCTCGGGTCCTGGGGGCTGTCCTCGGGTTCTAGACCTGTGGTCCTGTTACAGGCTGGCATTCTTCCAGGCCTGCAGGAGAACGTCTCTCTGCCGCTCCACCTTGTTTTAACAGGGTTGGCCTGATTAGGTCCGCCCACCCGGGATTATCTCCTTTTGATTAAGTCAGTCAACTGGTGAGCAACCTGGTCACAGGAGCCAAGGTCTCATGACATTCACTGGCCCTCACCCACACGCAAGGGAAGGAGGCTCTACAGGGTGTGCATGTGACCTGGAGGAGGGACTTGGGCATCCTCCTGGCACTCTGCCTGCCATGCTGTACAACAGTCACATGTGGTATCCTAATCATACCTACTATTATAGTGTGACTAGGATAGATAGGCAGTTAGATAGATAGATAGGGATAGAGATAGAGAGATAGATGCATAGAGCTATAACACAATTTCTTGCGTGTACGCACCCCTAGAGCTGAGACCATGCCTCTTTCAAATCTGCATCCTCAGCAACTAGTATGATGCTAAAAATACAGTAGACATTCCAATAACTTCTCTTAAGGTCAATGCCAATAGAAAAACAACATATAACAACAACAACAGCCGACAACAGCAAAACTTGGGATGGGCTTTGGGGGAAATAATGAGAAATAGATTTGGAAATGGCATAGGAAGGTAGAGAATGGAAAGGAGAAGAGCATTTCCTGGAGGACATGGAAGATAGCCTCCAGCAACGTGCCCAGCCCAGCCTGCATGTTTCACTCCAGGCTTCTGAGTAAAGCATGTGCTACTTTATACCACTAAGGGCAGAAGTGTCAATATGGTTTCAGATATTTGTAACATCAAAGAGAAACAACATGACCACCTCAGGGCAGGGAGCAGGGTCTGTATTCTCTCCTAGTCCCAGAGCTGGGCGGCACTTCCCAGGGGAAGAGCTGGGGCTGGAAGGAAGGTGCAGGCCCCGGTGTAGAGCAGGAGGAGGACCTCTGAGCTCAAGGCTGCGTGCAGCTGGTGGTGGAGGTGGCTACGTCTGGGACAGTCACCTTGGTAGGAAAAAGTCCCATTGACAGCTGAAGAGCCCAGCTGCCCAGGACACGGACAGCCGAACAAGGAGCACCCCAGCCCCACTTTCTTGAAAACACTGATCTTTGTAACTGGATTATAAGGAAATTATGGAACAGTGTGGCCTGGGGTCCAAAGAAGCCTTAGTAACTTCACTTTCAACTTCTAGCAGGTTTCACTGGGTCAGGAAGACCATTAAGGCTCATAACATACCCCAGGAAGTCCTGACTCGTTACCGGACCAGACTGTGGTCTCAGCCTAGTCGGATTCTGGGGCCATCAGGACTAAAGCCCTGGCATCTTCATTCCCACCTGTTCACCTATGTAAGGGCCGCCGCTTAGAGCACAAACGCTGAGACCTTCACGCACAGCAGCAGGCTTGCACAATCACACGGAGACCAAGCTGCCTTTAACTGCCATCATGACCAAGAGTAACACACTTTATAAAAACTTTACAGTCCGATGGAAGCAGCATTTTGAGAATTTCCATGATATATCAAGAAACGACATTTTTTTATTGCCAGACTTGTTGTATAAGTTTTACAGCTGGTGGTGATCAATGTTCGCAGCTCATTCGGAGATGTGGGGTCTCCTGTTCACTGGGCACATGCTCAGAGGACCTCACCATTCGAGTTGCCATGGCTACAACAAACGTGAAGCAGAGCATCGTCCCAAATCTGTGCATCTGCAAAAACGAGTGTGCAGTGCACAGACCAGCAGCAGAGAGAACAAAAAGCTCTGGGCTTTGTCTATGGGGACAAACATAGACACTGCTTCCTCAACGACGGGCCTTTCTGACCTCAGCCTGACTCTGAGATGAGGCTGCAAGCAGGGACACTCATCACACCATCTGAGAAGTTGCAGAGCAAGGTTGTGAAGGGCCAGTGTCCCCAGTCCTTCCAGGGATCAAAGGCAAAGCACTGGAACAGAGACAGTGCATAGGAGACTTCAGGAAGCCCCAGTTCAGTTTCATGCAGCTCAGAATCTGGGGGATTTCTGCACGCAAAAACTATCATTTCCACCCGCAAGCTAATTTAGCAGACTTATTTCTTATTAGGAAAATCTGATGACTTATGAAGCCAGGGCTCAGAAGTAATCATAACTCTGGAGCCCGCAAAGCAAACACCTAATCCAACCAGACTTGCCTAAGAACTCAGGCAAAGAAAGCTGCACTGTCTATGGAAGCCCGAGACCTCTTGTTTTATTGTTTGGAACTTGGGTACTTTTGCTGCTGATGGGAGAATTCCCACTGCGAGGACCACATCAGTTCTCTAAAGCGAGGCTGAGTCTAGAGCCACATCCCCCCCTCCTCCCTCTGACCTTAATGTCCTTTTGCACCTTCTGTGCAGAGGAGGGAAGCAAAAATCTGAGGCTGCTCAGCTGTCCACCTGGTCCCTCCGACGGGGGAGGGGTAAAACAGGTGACTGGGGATGTGAATCCTGCGGTCTGGTGACCCGCGTAAAGGATTTGATGAAAAATAAATGAGCAAACAAAGGAGCGACACGGACTATTTGCCTCATCCTCTCATTTCCAAGAGGAAACTTGAGTTGGAACCACGCTTCTGAGCACCTCCACCCCAGCTCACTCCCACTCACTCCCCCCTGAGGAGAGGAGAGCCCTATTGCCTGGTCTGCCTGGGAGAGGTCCTGAGCTCACGTGCTCTGGCTGGACAGGTACCCCTGGGTGACCCTCCACCATGCGGTGAGCAGTGCCACCCAGCAGGGGCCCTGCAACGGCGTTGCTAGTCTGCCTGGGACTGCACGGCATTTAGCACCAGGGACAAAGCTGGTACTGTCATCTGACTTCTTGGTCTATTTCTCAATCGGTCAGGATTCGAAGGGCAGTGATGTCACTGATGCTCCCCTCGTGACAAGTGGGAAAAGCACAGCATTTGGAAACCAGGGCCCTGATTCAAGTCACTGGCTGTCACCTTGAGCACCTCTCACCACCACTCTGAATCTCTGTTCATTTGTAAAAAAGAGTCAATGAAATTAGCTCCACAGACAGGGTTGTACAGAGCTTATCTAGATAGGACAGCATGATCCAAAGGCCGGCAGTTAATGAACTCAACTTATTTTGATCTCCCAGAAAAAAAGGAAACAGTAAATGCTGTATAGATACCAGAAGCTAGCTACTGATGGGCACTTAGTTTTCTTCTTTGTTCTTTAATTTCCTTCTTTCCTGCTTCCTTTCTCCTCTTGTTTTTTGTTTTTTTTTTTCCAAGTCAAACTGTATCCAGCTTTATTAAAGATACTTTTCATAAACAATCATGGTATTTCAGGCAGGACATACATGGGCAGACAATCGTTAACAGTATACAACAACTTTCAAACTCTCTTTTGCAATGGACTACCAAAATCAGAAAGCCACTATAAAACCCCATGAAGTCTTCATGTGATGCTCTGAACAGGGAAAGTTTAGAGTGAGGGTTGACATTTCACATTTAGTACGTTGTTTAACAACTTTTCACAAGCCGACCCTGACTTTCAGGAAATGGAAATGAAAATGGCAAAAGTATCAATCTGAAGATCCACAATCTAAAAAAGGAACCGCTGATCTTTTGAGGGATGCCATCTCAGTGGTGACAATGCAAAGTCCAGATTGCCTGACATACTGGTAACCAATTTTGGGGGGTCAGGTTCCAACAGGTCTCTGGGTTTAAGGGAGTCAAGTCTCTGCTGAAGGTGGAGAGGGAGAAGAGGACACAAAAACTAATTTTAGGGCTTCCCTGGTGGCGCAGTGGTTGAGAGTCCGCCTGCCGATGCCGGGGACGCGGGTTCGTGCCCCGGTCCGGGAAGATCCCACGTGCCGCGGAGCGGCTGGGCCCGTGAGCCATGGCCGCTGAGTCTGCGCCTCCGGAGCCTGTGCTCCGCAACGGGAGAGGCCACAACGGTGAGAGGCCCGCGTACCGCAAAAACAAAAAAACAAAAAAACCCCCAAAGAACTAATTTTAGTTTTTCCACACTACAAGGCGTTTGTGCCAAGGTGGATACTGTGTGTCAATATCTAGGAACCCCTCCTTCCTGGGAACCAAGAGGAAGTCTCTCAAAACCAGACGGGAAAGGTGTTTTTTTTCCCACGTCAATCCAGCTTCAGAGACAATCTATTAGTGACATGTGCTCTTCCCCAACAATGAAGTGTTCTGTATGCTAACAACATAGCTTAAAAAAAAAAAAGAAGTGAAACAAAATTCTGCATTTTTATAAAACTTGATAAAAAATAGTATTTCAAACTGTACAGTCACCAGAAGTACACAGTTATCAAAAATGCACACTTCACTTGGCACCTCCAGCACCTTCAGCTCTCTGTGCCTGGTCTGTTTCGGCATCTCCGTTTTCTGCAGGGTTATTCCCATCCTTGCCAGTATCAGCTTTCCCCTTTTTCCCTTTGGGTACCTTCTCTCCCTTCTTTGCAGGGGCCTTTTTCGGCTTGGGCCCTGGCTTTGGAGGAGTAGGTTTAGCAGATAACCTTGCAGAGCTTCCCTGTGGTTCATCTTTCACCTTGGTTGCGAGAGCGACCCCTGGACTGGCCAGAGCCGCGCGCCACTGCATCCCCGTGTCCAGCGCCTACGTCCCGCCGCCGTCGCCACGATGCCCAAGAGAAAGGCTGAAGGGGATGCTAAAGGAGATAAAACCAAGGTGAAGGATGAACCACAGAGAAGATCTCCTCTTGTTTTTACGCAGAGTTTCTCTGCTGGCATTTTCACAGAGGCGTGAAGCTTGAAGAGGGTTTGAGGGTGTTTTCTTCCTAATTGAAAGAATAGTTTCAGTAGAAGAATTTTTGCCTTGAAAAACTAAAAATACCAAATCATTGTAGAATAAAATAAGAACTGATAGAATGGAAAAAAGTATACGGGATTCAGAACTGGGTGTGAAAACTTAAATCGAGGAAACTTGAGGAGAATCTCTGTGAGATAAGAACATCAGCTACAGGACAGAAGCCACTAAAACAATTGTTATTGTTGTGATAAAATCGCCTGGAACATGTAACACACACATGGAATCAGACTCGGCACCTTATGCCAATGCTTAACAACTTGTTCAGATATCAAGACCCTATCAAGACCCTCCATCTCCCCTACTCAGGGTTACTTTTAGTTAATAAAATCAATAGCATTTAAATGAGTTTGTTATTAAACATAATAGCAACTGCGCACTTTTCTACAACAGCTAAGACATGGAAACAACCCAAGTGCCCATCAACAGATGATTGATTTAAGACGATATTCCATATATATATGTATGTATATAAAGAGATAGATAGATATACATACATATATATATGGAATACTACTCAGTCATACAAAAGAAAAAAATACTGCCATTTGCAGTAACATGGATGGACCTAGACGTTATAATATTAAGTGAAGTAAGTCAGACAGAGAAAGGCAAATATATGATATCACTCATATGTGGAATCTAAAAAATGATACAAATGAACTTATTTACAAAACAGAAGCAGACTCATAGACATAGAATACAAACTTATGTTTACCAAAGGGATAGCGGGTAGGGGAGGGATAAATTAGGAGTATGGGATTAGCAGGTACAAACTACTATTTATAAAATAGATAAACAACAAGGGTTTACTGCATAGCACAGGGAACTAAATTCAGTATCTTGTAATAACCTATAATGAAAAATAATCTGAAAAAATACATATATAAATAACTGAATCACTTTGCTATATACCTGAAACTAACACAATATTGTAAATCAACTGTACTTTAATAAAAATAATAATTTAAAAATATCTAGGTTGTATCATTTATCCAGCCTGCACTGCCCTGGGGTCTGGGTACCACAGATTGGGAACAAGGACGTACTCTCTACTGATGCTATTAGGACCATAAATGCTTTCATTATTACAAATACTACTACTACTACTACTACTACTATTAATGACTTACTCTCTACTGGTGCTATTAGGACCATAAATGCTTTCATTATTACAAATACTACTACTACTACTACTATTAACGATGTATTGAGAAACCACTAAGCACTTTATATGGATTGCCTTGTTTAATTCTTAACACCTTTGCGAGTGAGGTAAGATTGTTGAACTCTCTTAGGAGAAGAAGGTCCAAAAATGTTAAGGTGCCTTTGACCTGAGATTAGGAGCCTGGCCAACTGATTTCAGAGCTTGAATTATTAACCCTTATGTGATAGTTATCTCCTTGCCTACAAGTTCTGGCTATAAAAGAAAACACAGAGGTGACATAAACTAATTAAGTGATTCCTTCTCGGTCCCATCCGTGAATAATATAAAAATAAAATAAACAAGGGTGATGACAATTGAAGAAGATAGAGTTATGGTAGCAAAGCCATTGGGAAAAAGGGAGAGGAACATCCTCCTGAAGATGAACTTAGAAGAAAAATGGGAGTTAGACAGGGGACAAAGAGGGCCAGATCTGAATATTTATGTTCCCTGTTATTCGTGCGGCAGTGACTGAAATGCGATGGGTAAGAATAAAGTGTCTGATTGAAGAGGAAAATAGTGGAAAGGAGAAAGACCACATTGCTATAAATAATGCCACTTATACTTTTAAAATCACACATAGATATATAACCCAAGGAAGGAAAATGCTTCAATAAAATTATAATAAGAGGACAGGTGGAATAATGGAGGTTGGTCGGACTGAGTTCTTTGGTGGCAACTGTACAAACAAGAGATATTCTTGGCAGAAGAGGGGTCTGGCGTGCGACCCCTGGAAACGCAGCTGTTCCGAGTCCCAGCGTTTCCACTCCAATGTCAGTTTAGAACAACAAGCCTGACCTCCTTCACTTTTATGGAACAAGGAGCCACTCCCCCCTCAGCCTTCCAGTGCCTCCGATTCAGTTGCCTTCTCCCCACGCCCTCTGTCCCCTGGATGACCGCACTACCGTCCACTGTGCTCCCAGATCCCAGCCCTGACATACTCTCATCCAGGTCTGAGCTTTTGAAGCTGGGTATTGTGTCATGTCTCGGGTGTGAATCAATGCCGCACGTGAGAAGATACAGCCTCTTTTCTTCCGATTACACATGAACTATTGAAAGCCCAAGGGCATCTACAGCCACAAAAAGGCAGTCATTCCTTCCATGAACGAACGTTCACCGAGGTCCAGGTCCTGAGCTCTGTGCCAGGGTCGGGCTGTGAACAAGCTGGACACAGTGCCTGGCCTCATGAAGTTCTATCCTAGTGGAGGACGCCCTGAAGAACACAGAGGATCAGAAAAATAAAACAACTGCAGCGACAGTACATGTTACACATGAAACAAATAAGCTGTTTATTAATGAACAGCAGGACAAGGGGCCGGGGTTAGTTTAGGTAAGGCTTTTGGGGGAAACTTCTTAGAAGAGATTATAAGCTGAGACGTACAGGATGAGAAGGTAGAAAGCATTCCAGGTGTAGGAAACTGAGCGCAACAGCCTGAGCAAGACAGGGGTGGAGCTTGGTTGGCACGCTCGGGAAAGGTCCGGGGCCTGGCAGGTGATGGAACGGCAAGCAGGGGTCACATCATGGAGATGCTTAGATGCAGACCCTGGCAAGGCGTTAAGTTTTCTCTTAAGAGTAATGGGAAAGCCACTGGAGGGTCGAAAAGGAGAAATCACGGCTTCTGATTTACATTTTAAGGTGATCGCACAGGCTCTTCTGCAGGGAATGGACAGGAGGGGGGAGATGGGGAGGAGTAGGCGTAGGCACTCATTTGGCCACTTCTGGCTGTAGCTGCTGGGAGGTGCACAGTGTAGCATAAGAACACCTGCCGTGGAGACAGGGTGGCTGGGCTTCTCCCAGGCACCACCACCAGTGAGCTGGGAGGACTTTGGCCAGTTCCTTCACCTCCCTGTGTCTCAATTTCCTCAACTCGGTGACAATAATCGTAATTACCTTTTAGGGTGGTTGTGATGTTTAACCAGCAAATGTGCGCCAGGAATCTGGCATGTGTCGATTGCTGGCCACCTATTAGCTCTTTAACTCTTATGAGGACGTTTAGGGGCCTGGGAGGGCGGGAGTTGAGTTGAGGAGGTTAGAGCCAGGTGATCCATGGGAAGGAGAAATGCAGTCCGTGCTCTCCCTCTGAATCTCGTCCATGAGTAGCTCCGAAACAGTAGCTGCCCGCAGCCATATCCACTGCAGGCCTTGTCATCTGCACCCATTCTTTTCATTTCATTCTCACAATAGTCTCACAGCTGTTAGACTTTATTACCCTCATTCTAGAACTGAGGAAATTGTGGTCCAAAGGAGTCAGGCAACTAGCTCAAGTTCACCTAGCTAGTGGCAGAGCCAGAATTCAGTACAGATCTGTCTCTTTCCAAAGCCCATGCTTTTCCCCCCATAACAGCTCCTCCAGGGCACACACCTGCACCCCAGACACATCTCAGGTTCTTAGGATTCTGAGCAATCTGTGTGTCTCAGCACAGGGTATCCTATAACTGCGGAAGGTCCCCAGGTGACACAGGGAAGAAAGAAATCTGTCCACTCCAAGCCTTATAAAAAAGGACAGAACAGATCTGTTCCATCTGGTATTCTATAAAGCACAGCCTTGCCAGGTAAAGTCTGGAAATGAGGTTGTACCCACCGCTGAGAACCAAATGCTCTATAGCTAATTAACCACAGAGATTTGGGAAGGAACCCTTGAAAGGGACCAAATACAGCACGAAGGAAAAGCAAATGGTAATGTTGCTGCTTATTACTGTTATTGCCATTAATATTAACACTATTATTTAGTTTTCCTATTGCTCTGATATATCATTATTATTGCTGTCTCCTAGCATCTTCCTCATAAATACATCACCAAATGTTTTAGAGGTCTAATATCCTTATAGTTATGTAATTAAACAGATAGAAATAATAGCTGCAGAATTGCAGAGTTACATAATTATCGCTCTGTGACGGAAACAATAAATAAAACTTACATGCTTCCATAACAGTTACATTAACAACGATGGAAACACTGAAGGCTGAAGCTGAAGAATTATGTAATGGTTACATAATTAAATAATAAATTTTCACAGAACTACAGGGATGTGCGTTATATAAAGCAGCTTGCAGAATGGAGGAGAAAAGGAAATTGTGAAGGGATACCAAAAAAAAAAAAAAAAGATTTGCCTATGGATCCAAAGCAAAGCAACATGGGCCTAGGAAGGAAGAGGAGCCTGGGGTTTGTAATATGTTCTCATTCTAGATTCATACATGTGTGTGGATCTTACCTCCAGAACACAAAGTAATTTGTCTATGGCTATACATCATTCAGATAATATAATCCCCTTAACTGAATGGCTTATCACATGTGACATGTATTTAATCTCTGTGTTTTAAAGTATCTCAAAATTTAGCTTTAATCTTGGCTAAATATCATATCACTACTCTACAGCTACCTGCACTGAGTCAGTGACCAGTGTATGCACCAAGGATGGAATGCTTGCCAGAGGTTGAGAATGATACTGTTCGGAAAATTATTTGAGATTATTGAAACAATCACCCTCACGATATTTCTTTGGCTGTGTTATCACAATATTAGCATTCTCAAATGTTTGGAAAGGCTAAGATGTTTGATGTTAAATCGAATCTCCGGATGACTGACTTGCTAACTTTTTATCCCAAAGTTTTGCAGTCAGGCTGCCTAGATTTTATAGAAAGGTGTGTTCATCAAGGTCCAGAGGGAGGGACACCATCAAACACCTGAAGATATGAAAATGGGCACCTGCTTTCAAGATTGAGTTCAGGTGGGGATGCCGGAGTGACAGCCACATTTTGCCGTCTGAATCCACCCGTCTCCCTCAGTGTTGGCAGATCGAGCCCATTGTAGGAGGGGATGGCACGATGGGTGTCCCTGGGATGCCAGCAGCATGTGGCATGAATAAGCACATGGTATCACTCAGTGGTGACAATGGGGAGGCAGAAAGCTCCTGTCCAGAGCCAGCAGGGACAGAGCCATATCTGCCAGCCTCTCCGTAATGCATGTTTCAAGGAGGCTTTCACTTCTCCATCAGACCTGTTCTGAGAGTAGCCAGGCCGGGCCATTATCACAATGGGGTCAACTGGGAGGCTGGGAATCGACAGGGGAGCAGTCTGTTGGGGAGAGCTAACTGACTCCTGTGTCGTTATTTGGCTCAGCTTGACAGGCAGACCTCGTGGTTGCAGAGGACAGTCTCGGAGGAGGCCCGCGCCAGGGAAAGGCCAAGAGGCCAAGGCACCTGCTGGGCCCGGGGGCCTGTGGACGCACTGCCCAGTGTCAGCCCCACGGATTCTGGCTGTAACTGTCCAGCGTGCAGCTCTGACTTGGCCCCGGCCGACAGGGACACCGCGCTGGGCTTCTGCCTGTGTCTCTGAGCTACAATGATGAAGAACGCTCAGAATTCAGACCCCTTGGCCTCATGTGGAACCCATGCCCCAATATCTTAAATCCTGTTATTAAGATTGTTTTTACCCTCCCCGAGAGGAAGGTGAAAGCGAGGTCCTTCTCCAGGTAAGCAGGACAGATTTCCACCATCCAACGGCTTCCTTACCCACTGCTAAATTGAGCCACGTGGGAACTTAGGCAGAGGACGCACAGCTTCCCGTTACCACTACACTGCTGCTGAAGGTCGGCGGCTTTGGGAAAAGCAAACCTGGCGCATGTGAAAGGAAAACTGAAATGGAGGCAGTGTTGCTAAGAGAGCTCTCGGGAATGGAGCCGGAAGCCGCTGAGCAAGTGTGACGTACGCACATCTCACCTTGGATGGAAGCTGACCTTTAGACCACCCATTGTCCTAACAGAGGCATCCAGAACACCTGCCAGAAACTCAAGAGACTTACCGGACACCCCCCCCCCCCCAAAACACTTCACGAGTCCTTAGGGACTGACCTGTGTCCATTGCAATTCTCGCCGGGCAACTTCAACAGCCCCTGCCTGATGCTTTCTCTTCCCCGGAATACTCTTTTGGTTTAATCTGTGTCTCCTGAACTGTGATTCTTTTTTTTTTTTTTTAAATACAGCAGGTTCTTATCAGTTATCTATTTTAGACATATTAGTGTATATACGTCAATCCCAATCTCCCAATTCACACACTCCACCAGGGTCGGGGTGGTGGTGTGATGAACTGATTCTCAAGACCCCAAATAAAGCTCGTTACTCTTTGCAGCCTCGATGTTGATGGCTCTTGGACATGGATTAGCCCTGACTGCTCTAACAAAGAGACTGGGTGACCTGAACGGTAGAAATGTATTTTCTCACCTGTATCATGTGTGTAACACCACCTAGTACATTGGACTGCCCTGAGGGGTAAGATGAGTTCACATAGAGAAAGCCTCTGACACATACGAGGTATGAAAACTGTCCGTCCCGTCCCCTCCCTCTTGCTTCCTTCAAGGAGTCTCTGATCCATGGTAGCATCTATTTTCATCAGAGGTTCCACCCTAATCCTACCCCACCTGGAAAAGGTCTCTCCTTTGGCGATTCTCTCCATCTTGCTGAATCGGGCTGGGTTGTACCTTACATTCCCGGAAAACGATCAGAGCAGTAGGAATTATCCCCTAGGAGCTGGAATAGCTCCTCCTCTCCCGGAGCCCCACTGAAGAAGGGGTCGCGGTAATAGGACCTTTGGAGAGACAGGGAGGTCATGGGCAGAGTCCTGTGCACGTGCTCTGACCTCGGAGAGCAGGGCTCCCCAGCCCCCCTCCGCCCCACCGCCCTGCGCATCTCCTTCCGGGGCCCCTCCTGCCTCACTTCAGACTCGCAGTGTCTGCAGCACCAAGTCCTGCTGCAGAGCCCAGTTTCCAGAGGAGGAATCCCTGGCCTTTCCTCCACAGCCCATCACCACTGACTCTCTCATCAGCATTATCTCCATCAGCTGCAGCCAATGTCAGCGCATCGACACAGCCCAGCGATCGACACTTCCCCTGACTAACGTCTTTGTCCTGAGCGGGGGAATCAGAACGGAACAGATGTTTTAAGGACTCCATAAACCCGAGAAGATAAAAACCCACCCACTCAGCAGTTTTTAACAATGCGCCATGCGGATGAACCAGCATATCGGATATACCAAAATAAATATAAAATTCCACTGGAGTCTCAGAATAAATCTTAGGGTTTCTGTTTTTCTCCTCTTTTTTCTCTTACAACATACACCAGATATCATTTTTAATACTCAGTGAAGATCCACCACTGGGAACAGAAAGTCTATATCAATGTGGCTGCTTCCCTCTGAAGTGACCCAGTGATCAACTGCACGGAGCGTGAATCACCCTCCAATCGCTTCCTGAAAAACTCATTTCTCTCTCCCCCAGAAGCTTCTCCCTCTCCCACCACAGCCAGTGTTGTCATGTTGCCTCCCATAACTCCTTGCTGAATTGCAATGAGGTTTTCTAATTAGCCTAATTAATTTTCTTCCCAACTTAATAAGACTGTCTCTGGTTCAGAAATAATTGGACTTCCCAAACACCATTTTCCCTCCTTCTATTTCTCAGTGGTGAGTTGTGATCCAGCCTCCTTTAATAATTCAAAATTAGCTTCTGTTTTTCAGATGATGGGTTCATGTTCAGAGAGTTATTTGGTTTTTTCATTAACACTCTGACGTCACACTCTCCCTCCTGTGAAGAATACCTAAACAAGCACTAAAGATAAAATGAAACTTGGATTCCTTCCTGGAGAGAGAAATCCACCTGGGATCAAAGTTTCAATGGATTCTTGCTTCCTATCTTATCAATTTCAGGAAGGTAAATTAGTGACGTGGATGAAGTCTATTCTTCCCTGAAAATTTTGGTAGCAGCTATGAAAATAAGCCCTAACAAGCCCAAGTATTAACATCATGAGAAAGGTCTTAAACACTTTCAGGCAACTGGTCTCCTATGGAAGAGCAGCCTTCTTTCTAATCTCTTACAAATTTGTTTTATATGGTTATGAATTTGTTACTATATGCAAACAGAACCGTTGTTATAAACATAGGTGTGCATTCTCCAAACAAATGAGTTAGAAATAAAAAGAGAAAGAGATAAGAGCTAGGAAAAGGAGGTGATGAAAGACCAGTTGTTCAGCCAATGAAAATGTAGATGTTCCAATTCATATTTGAGTAAGATCTGCAGGGCTGTGTAAATTGAATACTGTCTTCTGTTTGCTCTCAAGTTCCAGAATGCTATGCAATCTTAGCCTCTCTAGTATTGGTTTTGCAGCCCCAGGAATACTTTACTTGGAACCATGAACCTAGAATTATTTTCTCATTCTCTAAAAAGCCTGAAGCATGTTTTAAAGGACTTATAAATATGGCAATGAGCAGTACTAGTGAAAAAGGAACATAGTAAGACGGTACGCTTTCAAGCTTTCCCTTGCACAGCTGTGAACCTTCTCATTACGGCTGCCATGTTCTCCGTGGAATCATAGAGGTGTGAAGGTTTTCAAAGAATGTATTCCAAACAGTAGCTATAGAGGTGCAGCCCTCCTCTTCTCTTTGGATTATACTAAACTAAACTTTTCAAAGATGAAGGGCCTGGAGTGGTTAAGGTTGTCTCCTTATGTCAGTGGAGTTGGGTGATCTGCTCATGTTCCTACAGTCACTGCTTCTATTAGGACCTATCTAGGCAGATAAATGTTTTAAGAATATATCATTCGAGGGGCCTCCCTGGTGGCGCAGTGGTTGAGAGTCCGCCTGCCGATGCAGCGGACGCGGGTTCGTGCCCCGGTCCGGGA